>NW_010286866.1:0-9473 GCF_000700745.2 Antrostomus carolinensis
ATCCTGTGCCCCCTTTGTTGTAATTCCCTTCACATCTCACCAGGTTGGGGGTGTGAGTGCAGGACCACATGGTCCCACTGTGGGTGAAACCACCACAATTTTAAACACAAATGAAAATACTTTATGTCTAAAGCACTCTGCCAGAAAACATCTGCTAAAACCCCCTGATGTAAACTGAGGCCTATGACATGCCAGGTTACTACTGCAATCACAAGGTAACGGGGAATCCAGAAGAAAATAGCAAGCTTTTGTGCCTTTCCTACTAACCCTCCAACAATCTGTGAAAAATACCTCCTTCTTGAGAGGTGCAGCCTTTCCTCTTAACAACTCAATTTTAATCTGCAGAAGAAAATCATTTTCCTTGCTCAGAAAAAACTAGCTGTTTTTCTGTCTCCAAGTGAAAGCATTCTCTAAATATGACCCAAATTACCAAGTAATTTTGCTTCAATCAAAACAGAATTTTTCAGCAATCAACCCTTTGCAATTTGCAGTCATCTTAATGCCACTACCCCACGTGAAGGATCCATTTGCACATACATGTTGGACAACACAGTAAGCAAATACAAAACCTGGTCAGAGTTTTTAGGATTTCTAGAAAAGCATTCCCGCCGCGTAGTCCCACATGGCTCTCCACACTGCCTGGTTTAGATCGAAGCGAAGCAGCTCCTAGTGCTCGCCAAGGAAATACGATCACTAAGACATCAAAATAGCCATGAGAAGAAGACACCACGCAACAACACAGTCCTCTGATAATTGTGCTGTAGAAAAGGACCTCTCTTTGAAACTCTTAAAGAGAAATTAGAATTGCTCAATAAAATATTTTGTACTACTAATGAGAGAGAAAACCAAGCAAACACTAAATCTTTTGTAACTTCAGGAGAGCATGTAATGTAACTTCTAAAAAGCCAAACAATTTAAATGGTCAGGCTTTAAACACACTATTCACATGATTTCCTACACAAAATTTAAATGCATCAGTATTTCAACATTTCCCTAAATTAATAAGCGATACTATTGTAGCAAAGCCTGCTCAAACAACAGAAAAACAGAAAGCAAGTGGTGTCAGTTACATACTAGCTGAGCGTACAGATGAGTATTAAACTCTAAAAAGTATCTAGAAGTTAAGACATTAGAAAAATATTCATATAAATACCTATGAGTACAATCTTTGAAGAAAAATAATGTGCTAAGCCAAATACATATGGAAGCATCTAAAATTACAGGCTCTTATTCCAGCTCCTGGTTATTCAGTAGCTAATCTGCACTGGAAGAAGGTAACTAAATACAAATGAATTGTTAAGAAAAACACCCAGTATTTGCTTGAATATTTAACAACTGGAACAGCTGGACTGGATTACTGAACCATGAAATTCAGTGTGCAGTCAGGTAGTAAGGAGAGAAAGCTCCCTGAACAAAGCCATAACAGAAAGAAATAAAATAATAACTATTTATAACAATACATTTTTTTCTTCTTCTTAACTGGCTCTTGAATCTCACACTGAATTGTCACATTTCCCAAAATCAAATGAAACAAATCCACGTTCCTAGAAGCCAGTTTCTTTAAGGCTGCTTTTTAAAGGTGAATATGGTTTCTTAATTTAATTTCATAGTGACAAGACAAAATGGGATTTCTTTTTTTTATTTTATTTTTTTAATTGTAATTTAGTATGTTGGATTCCCAGTGCTGGAAGGATGCTAAAGTTTCTGTATGCCTCTATTTATTTAAAAGTATATGAAATCTCAGGAACTTTTTTCAGTTAGCCCTTATCTACGCTGGCTGCCATCGCTGTAAGCGAGAGGCTTATCTCAGATATTGACCCAGCACACTTTCACTGAAATGGTGCAAACCTGCTCTGACGCTCTCCGAAATACATGGAAGTGCAGCATAAGCACAGAGGCCCAGACCAGCTCCCTGGGGACGCGGGACTGCAATATGCAAAGGTGTTTCTGGATAAGGAGCTGTTGGCTCAGAGGTGGGGAGCGTTGGGAACAAGGCAAACCATTTTTCATCTTCCTGTTTCTAGTCTCCAAAAGCTCATCGATCATCTCCCCATCAGATAACAGCAAGTGAGTTCCAATCCACCTAATTTAGATGGACTCTCTTGCACGGGAATATTACACACAAGCATTATACTTTAACTCTTGCTTAAACATTAGCTACCTAATGGCAATTCCATTTGCAAACTTTCAAACGCACCGCACTTTCTTTCCAGCACAGGGAACTTGAGTACTTATTTTACAAGGGCTGCATCACTGATACCTAAAATACAGGAAAAGTTAGGTGGTATGGACCCCATCTGTTCTCTCCCCTTGGCTTGACTTGGATTCTCTTCTGACCCGCAGTGACATTTTTCTCCAAACGTCCTGTTCCTGTGGGAAAGCCTGGGCAGTCCTTCTACCTCCAGCTGCTATGCTTCCCTGATTCACTTAAATGTTTGCTGTGACAAGGGGCTCTTCTGGTATTGATATCACTGCAATGGCCAGGCACTACAATACCAGGGCCATGAGTACAGGATAAATATCCTGACAGACTGATCACCAATCAATCAATGAGACCAACCAAGTACAACCCCGATAAACATTTCTTAGAAGGAGCCAACGCTTCATCAGGATGACTGAAACCTTAGAAAACACAGCAATATGGAAGAAACTGTTGAGTTCAGGCGGCCAGTGCTGTGCCAAAAGACCCATCACAGCTGCTCCAGCTCCTCAGGTGGAATTCCTTTATGTTCAGGCATTGACTTGCCTTGCCAAATATTTCTAATGTGATTTACATACCTTAGAAAAGATCCCAAACTTTGCAAGTTAAGCCAAACCACAAGCCCAGCCAAAGCCTCCACCTGCGCAGAATGTTTATTTTTAGCAGCTGTAGACTTAGGGAAGCCCAGTCACAAATTTGACATGCAGCTGCTCATCATGCCAACGCTGTGGCAACAAATGGCAGGCTGGCAGCGAAAACATCAAACACAACGCTATCTGATTTATTCAATGCGTCCCTAATCAGAAAGGAAACAAACACCAGCACATGCGAGAGGCTCAGATTTGGAGAAGACCGCTGAGTTCATCCATGTGAGAAAGACTTGGCTCGCACAGCCGTGGCTGCGATGGTGATTTTCTTGTTGGCCAACTCCATCCGTGCCCATTCTTGGATTAAGTTGTTTGTTTACAATTTTGCAAAAGATGAAGGTGCTTAACAAGAGCTATCTCATTAACAATTTTTTTGCTGGAGTTCACGAGGGGCAAGGGGAAATGAAGCAAAACACTGCAAAAGTGTGGGTGGAACTCACACACCTCTCTCCTTACTCCAGCCTCCGATGTAGTGAAACACCCTGGGTGCACTGGTGAGATGCCACATCTGAGCAGCACATCCAGCTGAACAGTTGAGTGAAGCCCAAGCTTGCGTGGCTTTCTGCTCTCACCAACGATGCTGAAGGAGGAAGGAAAGACCAAGTGTGTTGGGGAACTGAGGAGCACTCGGCATCCTTCTTTTGCCCTCCTCAGCCATGCAATGGCCTGGAGAGGGACCAAGGAGATCTCTGCTGTGGTAGGGCAAGGCAAGAGGGAGGGGACAGTGCTTCTCAGTGGGAATGCAGCAGCGATGAGTGAGGAAGGAAAAGAGAATTTGCATGCTTGGGTCTGGGGCAAAGGCACCAGGGAAGATAAGACTCTGTGGCTCTGATCCATTCCTTTTCTGTACAGCTGAGACACCCTGAGCCAGCACTAGTCTTTTCTTTTCTTGGGACAGAGGTTGTGAGACACAAATTCATGTGGAAACAAGACCTTGGGTCGAGCCCATCTCACATGCAGGATCCTGCACTACACCTAACCCAAACACAGCAGTACTGACCTAGCCCAGACCCCAGGGAGGTGTGGAAAGCCTCCCACAGGTTGAGTCAGCCAGCGCAGCGCTCGGAAAGGCTCGGGGATTGTCACCTCCCATTCCCAGAGCAAGAGTATGACAGAGAGGTAAAATATTTGATTTCAGGTAATGGAGAGGTCGTTGGTTGCTCTCTTTTCTTTCCAACATCCTTGCCAGATTATTCACAGCTAAATTTAAATGGCTAACACTTTCACGGGTGAAACAAACACAAGTCCAGGCTGTGTGCCACCTCACTACCTTTGCTGTGTTGGCCAAGTGATTTTTCTTTTTTAATTCTGCTGTGCTAACTGATGATAAAGGTGCAATCCTGGCAGCATGTGACTGGCAGTCAGGCACCACTCGTGGCACTCGTGGCAGATGTGCGCTTGCCCAAATGCCAAGGGGACTTGCAGTCTGAGGGTTAAATGCCAGCTTTTCTCCTGGCTGAGCAAAACCTCACTACACAGAGAGCAGGGATGACAAGCAACCTCTGCATAACCCGACCCCTCTGGGCACATACCTTCAACAGACAGCTAAAAAAATACAGTAATTTTAAAGCTCTTTATCTGATATATAAGTTATTATATACCAAAGGAAGGGAAACATCAGAGACAAAATCCTGAACAGTGCTGAATACCCACAAATCCCATTAAAAAAAAAAAAAAAGCCAAGAGAACAATGGAACTCTTCACCCTTAATCCTGGATTTATACATGTGTTGTAATTAAAGATAAATTGAATTTCAAAGCTATTTGGAATAAAAGGGCAGCTCAAGAAGCAGAACAATATAGACATCTACATATGAAACCAGAGCTCAATATAAATGTCAGTTATATTAATATCTATTCTGCGTAATGCCAGCATAACAGAACCACCAACAGGTGAACAACAACAGTGATCAAGTTTTTGTACATTTGGTAAAGAAATAGTACCTCAGAGGAGACATCAAACTACAATAGCCTGGCAGGAGGAAAAAGCATCCATCCTCCAACCATTAACTCCAAAAGGAAATTGGGAAGAGCCTTCCCTGGAAAACAAGAGAGCTCTTCGAAATCCACTGTTATGTTTTGTTTTCCAAATACCTAATGAAAATATTTTTGGCCACCCGATCGCAGGTCTGATTTTGGCCACCCCCTGTTAGCAGCCTATGAAATAACCGTTATGTTTTATCATCCTTTCTTTGCAGGATTAGAGGAGAGATGCGCTGGCTGAACATAGGGGTAGACATTTCCAGCAGGAGGCCAGGCAGGCAGCGGAGCAGGTCTCCTGACAATGGCCATGCAAACCTCCCCCCTGTTCAAGGCCAGATTGGAAAAAGTTGGGAGTAACCCAGACTGATCTTGGAGCTGGCACTGCTTCCAGCAGGGCACTCGACCGGAGTCCTCCCAGGGTCCTGTCCCACCCAAGATATGGGGTGATGCCATGTCCTGCATGGGGCTGTCAGCCCCAGAGCAGAGCTCAGGATGCCTGCGGTTAGTTTTCAGCTCTGCCACAAATTCCACGTTACCCTGGGCAGGGAAACCCAATCCCCATGCTTCCCTTCTTCATTACCTTGGCTCTTCCTGTTTGTCTGTCTCCTCTGATTAAATGTTGAACTTTAAAAGCAGAGCTTGTGTGTTCACATGGTATTTCAAGCAGTGTGGCTTGATAAGATTTGGCACATTCATGTGCAGTGAAATAAATCAATCAATAGTCAGAAGAGTTACGTTACAGCATAGCATGGGCAGAGACATCTACTACAGTGTCTACCTTTAGTGTCTTGATTTGTTTCCAAGAACCTTAAGGATAATTTTGCTTAAGTACATAATGAAAGATTAGGGCTAAATCTGTAAGAAACGTGAAAATGAAGTTATGCCACACAATGAATAGTCATTATTCTCCCCCTCCTAGTAAAAGTTTATTACACACTTTCTTGAGGCATGAGTAGCTATTAAAATGCCTACACATCTAATTCTGCTGCACGAAGCAGTAGGTTCAGGAATCCCTCTGTGAGGCCACAAAGATAAATGTGAGTTGTTTACTGAAAAAAGGGAAACACAGGAATTTATTTATGCACTGAAACAACTGCTTCCATTTGTTTCAGTGGAGCTACTGTACAGTGAGAATGAACAGTGCCTGTTGCCTTTTTTGACCATCAGTGGCTCACCAACTCCACAATGCACCTTACCTGACTGCCTGCTACTGAACCCTACTCCTTGGGTCCTTCTAAATAACCACAGGAATCGTTTTGGTGTAAACCCTCCGCCACCTCATCAGCGGGGGACACCAGTGTGGTAGGAAGCCTGCTGGAAATGACAGTGAAAAATGTTCCAGCACTGAACAGCAAAGCCATAGACTCTCTTAAACTAGCCATTACAGTGTCTATATTTTAATTTTAATGGCAAATCTTATGGAATAGACATGTTGGAAGAGCAATAAATAAGAAGTTATTGTACCCAATCTTTCATTTCTGAGTAGTTAAGGAGATTAATGTACTCGTCTGCATTACGACTCTGAGCTATTCTGAACCGAAGCCCCAGGCAGTGTACCTTCTCCACCACCACTGACGCACCAAACCGTGGGCATGCTTTGCCACATGCCTCCACAATTCGTGCTGGAGCTTCTTGTTTGGATTATATTCTTTAAATAAAAGGTAGATCAATAAATAAATGCAATTAGCACATTAGAAGAGTCATTACTGGGTCTTATACATAATGGGGGAAATCAAACAAGTTCAGAAGATATTTGCTCAATTAACACAAGTCTTTATAACAGCACTAGAATAAGACCTTATCATAGATCTAAATAGAGTAGCCAGATCGTATTGGCATGCTTCTAACACCCACACTATCATTAGAGGGATCTGTCTGCTCTTCCACGATATCCCTAATCCCCTGTTTTGAATATTTAATAATTACAGCAACTGGAAATCAGCACATTATACTTCAGAGAGAATCCCTGTAACAAGGATGGAGTGGCTATATTGCTGCAGTCTATTCTAGTTCCTGTTCCCACTCAAACTTCTCAGCATCTTCACTGTGGAAACATCAGGAGATCTGAATTTTTCATGGATAGACCTGGCTCTATCATGGAGTTATCCATAGCTGCAGACCCCAAAATGCAATTCATCAGCATAGAGCAAATGTAATGCTGGGTTATGCACTTCTCCTTTGTGTCTACAGCTGAACCAGTAATCCTGCCTGGCCACAAGGTACGTACATGTACAGCATGGAGAACAACTCTCAAATTCAGGAAATGCAACCCAAAAAAGATTAACCTCTTCAGTATACTTTAAAAAAAAATAAAAATCTCTAATAGACTCTTTCACAAGAAAAAATTAACAAAGCAGTCACCTCTACTGGGTTCTCCAACCAAATCCCAGAAAAATTTTTCATTGAAACCATTAACTAGTTTTATTTCAGGCAAAAACACTGAGATTTTCTTCAAAAGACAAGCAAAATCACCTACACATGACCAAGATGCTTGCTGCAAGCCTTTCTCATTAGGATACCAGCTGAAAAACAGTCAATAAAAATTTCTCACTTCTTCGATTCATCTTGTCTTTTTTGAGAAAGAAAACCTTTCTGGCAAAAAGGAGGGAAAAAACCTCCAACAACAGTATTTTTCCAAACTTGCAACAAAGTAGAATTTTAAAATTTTTGGAGAAAAAAAAAAAAGCTTTACTGGAGTTTTCAACACCTCTGACCTCATCCACAAGCAAAGGCAGAAGTCTGCAAAGACAGCAATTCTGCACAACATACTGGTTCCTCTTTTAATATACAAATCAAATGCCTAATGCCAGTGCTCACCAGGGGTTGCTTTCAGCAAAAAAAATGCAGCTCTACTAGCTGTTACCTTTCAACATACATAAATATCTACAAAAAAAAGGTGCAACTGTAAGAGAAAAACAACAGGCATCTTGCATCTTAACTTACTGTTAATTAAGCTGCTCATATAATTTATTTCTTGGTAATTTTACAGAGAACCTAAACAACTGTGAACTCAGTTCAAATGTGGAAAAAAAACCCTTTCTTTGAAGGTTTCTGCAAAATTCTACCGCACGTGCACAGAAAAAATAACCTTGTCAGTACAAAATGCCTTAAAGGAATCTCCCATCAAAACCCCAGCGAGAATGTAGACTGTTGACTGAAGAGATCAGTGCAGTCTCTGGAGACAGTATCAAAGGCAGAGACTCTGAGCAACAGCAGATTTAACAGATCTCTCGCTTCCATCTCTTCACTCCAGGATGCCAGCCATCTCAAGAGACTAGCTCACATCAAACAGAGAGAACAATTGGTGATAGGCTCGAAATTAAGCTTACATGATTTCACAAAACTGGGGTGTTTTTGAGAGATAAATACACAGCTGAATTTTGAACAAGAAGCACACCAAATGCTGACGACGTCCTACTCGTCTCTATCAGCAGCTTTGACGAGAGCGATGGCAGAGCCCCGCGCACGCAGCACTGAGGATGCTCACCAGCGCCGACTGACTTCTGTGTACACAAACACCCTTGCTTAGTCCTTCTCCAGGTAAATATGCAAACCAAGAAGGTCTCACATCATTTTTATAAAGAATGGGGAAAATACAAATTCGAGAGACATTGCTGAGAAAGACCCAGATGGCTGGACAGAAAGCACTATAGAGTTTGGGGCAGTGAAGGAAGAGATGACAAGAGACCACACGAACGCTAAAATACGAAGCCACAGTTTCTTCTGAACATGGACAACTCAGTCCTCATGAGGATGTGGATTCTTGAAAACATCACAGAGTATCTCCTACTTCTAAAAGGCAGCCCGCATGCCGTAGTTTGGTAGATGTTAAAATCTTTAAAGTTTCAAATTATTGGTTTTAAACACTTACCCAAAATAAGGCTTGTTTTAAGGCAAAATCTGCTCACACACAATGCAGAGGTGGTATGCTCCAACAACTGAAAATTTGTTGGTTTTCTTTTCTGTAGGAATACCAGTACTGTCCTAGCTCTAGGTCACAACAAGCACTACATATTTTCTAAGATAAAAATGCTAGCTTTCCCCATCCATGTTTGCATAATGCACACTGATTAAACATTTGTTCTCTAAAACTGGAAATGTTATTTTGCACCAGGAAATCATGGAGGTTTTGATTTGTTTCGGCTTTCATTTGCAGTTTGCCTCTCTGAAAAATGATACAGGAAGAACCAAAACGTACCATATTCACACTGTACATGAAAATAAGGTCTTTCAAAAATCTCTTCACTTGTGATGGATAACCTTACACAGCAGGAACAAATACATAAATAGCAATACTCTGAAATTGCCTCCTATTCACATATTCAAATCCCTGTAACTTAGACATGTTTATGCTGCCTGGAACAGCACAGAATGAAAATGGCAACAGATCCCACCCCAACCTCACTGGGAAATTCTGAGTCAGCTGCTGGAGAAGCATCCTCTGTCACTGGGCAGTGCTTGGCAAGGCTTCCCCCCAAGCAGCAAGTGCTACCTTATTAACTAGGGGGTGGAGCTAGAAAAGAAAAGAAAGCAAAAATAAAGAAAGAGAAAGTCTATTCTTTCACAAGACTGTAAATCGCAGCATTGCTGGCAGACCCTCATGAAGCTCCCTATTTCTCCTCCAGTGAGAAACCCCACACAAGC
>NW_010286866.1:9500-26385 GCF_000700745.2 Antrostomus carolinensis
TTTCAATATAAGCCTCTCTACGCCTCAGTTCCCCAGCTGTAACATGGAGACAATTATAGCCCTCATCACACTGAAGTCTTCTGAAAACAAACACTTATGCATTTGAGGCTACCAGACAAGATACAGTAGGACTGATTGTCCCACAGAGGTCTCAAGAAAATTAGTATTATTTCAGAGAAAGTTTCAATAACATGCAATAAGTTATCTTCATCTATGACACAGTGAGTTAACTACTAATTATTCACTGTGCTCAGAAATATCTTTTATCACTCCTTTGATTCCTGGCTTTTCAAACGCGCCTCTTTTCTCAATTGTTCCCTCCAGGCAAAAATACTCCCCAGGTAAAGTAAAAACATGACATCAAAAGAGAAACTAAAATAGCAGGGAATGCTGGTGTACAGAGCAGTTATTGCGCTAGCTGTAATAGCCTGATGCAAGAGCTGCACGAAAGCCCTGTGATAATACAAATATAAAATCCTAGCACAGACAAAGATACACACCGAGGCATGATACAAATTAATGTCTACTACTGAGTTACATCAAGGCTGAATTTTCCCCTGGAGTCCATGATTGATTAATTCCTATAACTCTGGTACCTGAAAGACAGGAGATTTTTCTTGGTAGTAAAGAGCCTTATAAGATACACTTAAACGGATTATGTTGATACCTTTCATGATGTAAACCTAATGATAATTTAATTGAAAAAGTGCTTTAAGCCATAATATCAGAGACGACAGGATTTCCTTTTTTCACTTTGACAATTATGGGCCAGTTCAAGACTGCTCTCAAAATAAGGAGGACGACAAACTTCCAATCAACTTAAAAGAATGTGTCAAATTCTGCATTATTTTTCCTCAAGCCAAATACAGAAACGCACTGGCATCAAAGCCCACAGATTTTATAATCTCTATTCCTAGATCTTTCCTCTTCCATCATGGAAATCACTACTTTTATCCATGTGCAAGTGTGTTCACTACTGTATCACCATACAAATACTAGTTTTGCTATCTGTTCCTCGGGGCGAATAGCTCTGCAGCGATTGAGAAGCCAGGGGCCCAGGTTACGTGACTCCTACCTGTGGTCATCTAGACTTTCTCCAATTCTAACTTCATGTATGTTTTTTGAGATGTCACTGGGTTTATAAGATTGAGGGCATCATGCCACTAACGAACGTGTGGATCATTAGCAGCACGTGTATTGGTACCATCACTTCACAGACAAACTGCTTCTAGAGACAGAGTAAAACGATTATTTTTTTTTTTAATACATTATCACTTTCCTTTCCATAGCTGTCCTGTTGATTTATACACTTCTCACATCCAGTCTGCAAGGTGCACATGAGCCAGGACACGTGCTAAAACTGCCTCTGCAGGGACAGTGCTGTCAGGATGGTGTGGCAGGACGTGACAGCCTGTTTCCCAGGCTTGGGGCAGGAATATGCAGTGAGCTGAAAAAGCTGATTTTCTGACAATATTTTAAGAAGGCAAGCAGGATGAGCTAGGTATTTATAGATCAGCTAACCTCGTATTGATTTCAGGCAAAATAATGTAAAAGCTGTTACAAATGCAATCAGTAAAGAATTAAGGGATGGCAGCATAACTAATGGAAATCAACACGGTATTATGGAAAAGAAGTCTTATCACATATGCTTGGTATCATTACAAGTATAGCAACACTACTGGGGAAATAATACACTAAGAGTACTGTCAGGCATTTAAATTAGTTTTACATGACATTCCAATTTAAAATTATCAGTGGACATAATCAACGGAGAAGAAAATAGATTAAAAGTTGGCTGATCTATTCCAAAAAGTGATTGTAAATGGGAAACTATCAGCAATTACAGACATTTCTAAGGCAATTTTATATGGATATGGTCTCAATCCAAAGTTGCTCAAATTCTGACAGTAACTGGGAGATAAAGTGAGTAATACTAACAATATCACTAATAAAAGTTTCTGAAAGAAGAGTACTAGGTGAGTAAACATGAGGCCAGATCAGTTCCAGAGAGTAAACCACAATAATTGATCAAGTAGGCTCAACTTCAAATAACCAGCCTCCCAGTACCACCACCCTTCCAGTTCACAAGTACAAATAAAAAATACAGGTCACCCACACAGGGCACAGGATGCACTTGAAAAGCTGTGACTTAAAGGAATTTACCATCATCATAACTGACCAGTTCAACATATGCTTCCACATAATCCAGTCACAAAGAAAACCATCTTTCACATATGGAAACTGGAGTAGAAAGTTGATACTAGGAACTGTAAACGAAGTTGGTGAAGCATTTATTCAATATCAAAGCATTTGGCACCCACTTTTTCAAAAGCAGTTTGACCAGCTGGAGATGACTCGGAAAAGAGAAAAGAATGATCTGTGCCCTGTTGTACTATGAAAGAGTAAAGTCTTAGTTTGTTGAGGAGAAGGAGAGATTGGAAACACCTTGCACCATCTGGAGGAAGAATTCCAGACATAGAATCATAGAACAGTTTGGTTGGAAAAGACCATTACAATCACCTAGTCCAACTGTAAACCCAGCATTGCCAAGTTCACCACTAAAGCACGTCCCCAAGCAGCACATGGGTAGCAATGAAACCTCCTGTTGAGATGAACTTACCAATGAAAAAAGCCACAAACAGATAAACTGTACTTCTCACTCCCTCTCCTCTAATACTGGTCTTTTTATCCAACCACTTTCCATGTTCCCAAACCCGAAGAATAGGAGAGAAGTGGAGGAGGCGGCAGCACTGGGAAGTACAAAGCAACCTGTACAAAGATATGATGCAGCTAACCAGGCATAAGTGCTCACGCTACAAACAGCAGGGCACTGACGGTGTCCCTTTGATAAACGGGTGAGCTTTCTTTCCCAGCTATTTGACAGTCCTTTGCCTAAGGCATCAACATACTCTTCAGCCACAGAATTCAATCCCTATACATAATAAAGACAAAAACTACGTATGTGTATGCACTGACTGGTGAGGAAGCTCAGAACAGTTTGTGCCCTCAACTTTCTTTTCCAGAAAATATTTATTTGTACTATTAAGCAATCCTTTTGATGCAAACTCTGTAATTTATTTTGCCTTCCAAGGCAGAGATGTCAGCACCTCTTAGGCAGGAAGGGTCCAGAGATTCAGAGGAGTTACCATCTCAGCCACAGCCAGTCAGGTTTTGGTCACACAGTAAAGTGGGCTCTTTACACCTGATTCAACCACAAGGACCTTGATCTTGGACGCCTTTCACTATCTTGCTCCAAACCCATGACTTACCATCTACTACCCTCAACTACCACAGTAGTAACATTTCTCCCTTTGCCTCACAAATATTCTGTGAAACAAAGTACATAACAACAATAATATAAAGTATTATTCAGTCCCTTAATAACTAGATAGCTCCAGTTTTTACATGAGAAGTCTCATGCATCCTTCTCAGCCTGTCACCTAAACATTTAATGGGTACCATTGCCTTTCTCAGATAATTGTCCAGTCATTCCTTGCAGTCCCTTCTAAGTGCTCCACATCTGATTTTGTGAGACAAAGTAGGAAAGGATGAGTTAAGCCCAAAGACTGGCATTACAAAGCCATAACATGAATGGGCCAGCCCTGATTTCATCTTTTCAAGCAGTTCTGCATACCTAAAGATATCCTGAAGGCATGAGCATTATGAGTCTTCTGTTCATTTTATGCACCCAGAATGTCTTCCTATGGCATGAATTTAACAGAATTTTCAGGCCTTTTCATTCAGTGGCCTTTCATGCACTCCTGTGTTTTCTCATTTTCATTGCTGCCCTTTGTGAATATGCAGCACTCTTCCACAGATATGGAAAAACAAGTTACTCCATCTCTAACATACTGCTGATTTGTTTATCACTCATGCTTCTGACAGCGAAATCTTGAAAGCACAGAAAATCAGCATGAAGACTAGCATATTAAGTGATGAAAAAGAAGCATTTAGAAAAAACTTAAGAGGAGAAAAGGGGACAGGAAAATACAAGGTTAGGTCTAGACATGATGCAAACAGAATGAATGTGCCCACAGGACATCCAAGGATGCAAGCAGTAGGTGGTCTTGAAAGCTCTTGTCTTCATTCCAAATAAACTAGAGGTGGCAGCTGGAGAATGGAGAAAGCCTACAGATATCCATACCACCGTTAACTTTGCTGTTATCATGTCCCACCATAATAGTCTGGAATTCAGGTTGCAGATGTACTGGCCATTTGCCACTGAACAACACGTCCCACGTTCCTCCTCCCTGAGCTCATGGCTGCAAGATCTCCCTTCATGACAGCCCTGGTGTTCATCTAGCCTCAGCAATCAACACAGCAATTCAGGCACCTAAACTGGCAGAAAACGTTTCACTTTAAATCATTCTTATTTTTGTAGTCTAGCTTTCCACTGGTTCGGTTCTGTGAACTGTCTGCCCAGGGACAAGAGGTGCACCAAAGGAAGGGACAGAGTTGGAGCAGCACCAGCACTCCCAGCAGTTGCAAGCCTGATCACGAGCAGAGCCACAGCATGAAACCTCGCCCTTGCTTAGCATGAGACCCTGTTTTCTAACAGTATCACATTCATGACCTTACAGAGCATCTTCTGAATGAGGATACGCTACATTTTGAGTGATCAGTCAAACCCAAACAATCAATTACATCTTTTGTCAAAACTGTTTACTCTTTCACACTGTGCTGGAGTCATTAAGAATGAACACCAAGCAGGACTGGTTATTTATCCTCCTCCTCTTGCCCTGAAAGGGAATTAATCTTAAACTTTCCATTTAATGATCTCAATAAAGGCTCAATGTAAATGACAGCAGGCTGCACTGACAAATATTTAAAAACGGAAGGGCCTCCGAACAACAGAGTTTAGCAACACACAAGTGTTCCTCAACACGCGCACCAAGTGACGCCGAACCACCTCTGTGGAGAGCAAGGTTAAAAATGTGCTGCCCACCACTTCAGTGCTACAGAAAACATGCTGCAATTAGCAACTTTCAGGGATTTCTTCAAGCTGAGAAAGAAAGGTAAAGTGAAAGGAAAGGGTTCAAAAGCAATTCTTAAAACTGCTGGTCAACCAACTTCACATTCTCTCAGCATCTACAAAGAAAATGCAATCCTTCTGACAAAGAAAGGTAATTAATAAATGCATTGTAAGGAACCTGCCTACCCATCCACAGCCCCTCTCTGGAAGCCAGCCCGCAGCAGAGGGAGGTGGGTGGCCATGCCGCAGCCCTGTGCAGCCACACAGGCCTTAGACAAAGCCGTGTACTGCCCCGTCCATCGTGTACAGCACCCTCACCGCAAGGAACGATGCTTCAGCACAGGGGACACCATTTATTAAACCGTAAGACCTAGGGTGGGACAAGCACACCCCTTGGCTTGGCCTGCTCATGGTCCTCAACGAGTCCCTCCTTCTCGCTACCCTCTACCATACTGACCTTTCCATGCACACCAAAACTCGCAAACGTGTTTCACCAGGGCAGAGTAAACCAGGATGTTTCTAACTCTGGTCAGAGTGATTTTCACTGGAACACCAGGGGGGAGGTGGGGTTTAAGCACTCAGAGAGGCCGCTATGCACATGATACCCCCAAATATATGGCAGACTTTAATCTGCACTGCTCACTTACGTGGGGTGTTTCTTTCCTTCTCTTCCCCTCCAGAGGAAAAAGAGAGTCTGCCTTTACATACTTTAAGAATTTTTAAATCCCATTTTAAAACTGATATGAATTTTATCATTATTTTCCCTTCATTTCCACTGCTCTCCTCCATGGATCTCCTTCCACCCAAGCAAAGCTGACAGCTCCCCAGAGCAGCAAGCCACGTTGACGGCTATCATCTCATTCATATGCACACTCAGAGCACTATAAATCTGCTCAAATATCATCCCTCCCCCGGGGCAATGTTTTTTCCCCCAGAATATCTACATTGCTAGCTGCAGAAATTTCTCCTTCTAATGAACTTACAGGTTCCAAATACCACCAGCTGGAACCACAGTGCACAGTCTGGGCACTGAATGCCGGGGAATGCAGCTGAAGGACGAGGGTCTCAGCTATTGTTTGTTTGCTTTTGCTCTAGTTCTTTTTGGTTTTTTTTCTTTTTCATTTAACAGCCAGCAAGTTGAAAATGACTGGACCCTTTATCAACACATGAATGGACAGTGAATAATCCATGAATTGAACAAATTGAAACTATCTACATAACTCTTAACTGATATTTTTGTTGACCGTGTCACATCACATTATATTTCTGATGTGTTGCATTTGTGCCCGAGTCACGGTGTAACCTGATGGAAGAACAAAGCGCGATGCAACGCAAAAGGACGTACCGCTAAGGTAAAAAAAAACCCCATATGACTGTTGATTGACAGACTACCACTAATTTGGAGTTAGTAAATTCCTTCTAAAAGACAAGAACAAAGTTCAGAGAAGGTTAACGTGCACATGCAGAGTTTCGTAATTAATGCAATAAGCTGCCATATATGACTATACAATAAGCTGAGGGAATTTGCCAGAAACACTTCACTTTGCAAACAATATTTACAGCAATGCTTGATTCATTACACACTCTGCATACACAGAGAAGGGCAGTGTTTCTCTTAACAAGAAAGCTTCAAGGCATGAGCTGAGCAGTCCTAAGGTACAAAAACCCCAACAAACCAAGCAGCAGCCAAATCAGAAAATTAAGTTTATAATATTTTTAAATTTTGTTGATGAAAACTATTTGCTGCTGGAGCTGAGTTCAGGCAAGCTGGGAAAGTGGATCTGATTTCAAAGTAGCATTAAACAATAGTACAGAAAAACCTGTAAAGATCAACTCATTAAATGATCTCTGTCTTTAAACTCCTGCTTTCTCGAGGGATAGCTTTTCATTTTATTGTATTTTGTTTATTTAGTGCAGAAAAAGGTTGTTCTTCATTTTCATATAAAACGAAAGGCAATTATGAGACAGTCATGGTGCTGTCAGTGGGAGAAGAGTCACCAGGCTTTACTCTTCTTCCCGATGTACAGGTGATGTCTTACTCCTTCAGCTGCTTACTCTCTACCACAAAGGAGCCATGTTGCGACAGCAGCCTCGCCATCCTCCTGGAGAGAAAGCTGGGACCTCTGGGAACCTAAACCAGTCTCAAGGAGGAACTTTGAAAGAGCAGGTTAGTATTCCTTATAGGAGCGAGGGAGACCCTAACACTGAAGACAGTGTGATTTGTGATGACGATCTTAACCCAGCACCACTTCAAGAAATAAATTAGTTACTGTCTTTTAGGGCCATTCATACTTTGCCCAAATAAGGCTTCAAGAAAGTTAAAACAGAAGTTCTTTTGGCTTGGGGTACTGCTTTTGCTGCCTAAATAAGCCCATAGAGCACTTAACCAGTAAAAGTATAATGACGCCAGAAAATGCTCCTCATGTGAAACCACTATGTGCATGCTTTGGATTGGGACAGTAAAAACATAATGAATGAATGAAACAAGCTATAGCAGTAAAAAAAAATCTCCATTTTGCTGCAGTAACAGAGGGCTCAGTGGGTGCTCCGGTGAATACGCGAGTGTTGACATACTTCCTTATCTTATTGACACAGGTACACAGGCAGAAGCATTTGGTAGACCTTTACAGGAGCCTTACAGGAACAAAAGGGGTGACTGACAAATCCCAAGAAGGCCACAATTATGCTGCCCAAGAATCGCCCCTTGGTTTTGCTGAGGTTTTTTCTGTAACTGGGAAGATTTATTTTTAAAAAAAAAAACCAACCAAACAAAACCCAACTTTTTGCAGCATTTCAGCGTTAAAAATATACAACCCAGATTCAAAAGCACACTGAAGTTCAGACCACCTTTAAGTTTCCTTGTCTTTCACCTGTAAACTGGATGCATCCAAAGATCACTCTAGAAAACATTGGCCATGTATAAAACCATGTTTCAGAAATGTCTATTTTATAGCTAATACTCCCTCCAATGCTACTATGGATGTGTCCTGTGGAGAAGCACGGTCCTTGTATTATGTTATGTGAACCACTGCCAACTACATTTCTCCATCTGGCAGTCCCTGGAACTGCTGCAATCCCATGGTGAGCCCCTCACAGTATCACCACTGTGATTCAAAAGCATAAGCAAAGGCATGTGATTGCCTTGCCCACTGAAGTAAATCTTGCCTTCAAACTCCCACGGGAAGGATTGTTTTACTATAGGATCTTGCAGACCAAAGAAAATGAACGGGTTGATACAGGAAATTGAAGCGTTTAATTTTTGTCAGACAGTGCTATTTAAACACATTTATATTTGTGTATGCAACTGAAACCTGAAGATGTATCAGGATGACACTGGAAAAATCTTTAAAACTGCAAATTTTGACACCAAGTTTTCATACACCCTTTCCCCATCCCCAAGAACTATGTAACAGGCACTCGAGCAGAGAGATTTATGGTTTCCTATTCAAGTCCCCCAGCCATCAATCTAAAGAATCGATTCCTGCTCCTTCCAAACAGAAATGCAACCAAAGACAGACCAAATGCACCTCTTCGAAAATACAGTCGCAAAAGAAGAGCGCACAGAAGGTACCTCCACCATTATTGTAGTTATGAAATTTGGAAGCTGCGTCCATCTTCAGCAACATGTTTTGCCTTCGCTGATGCTGTTCTGAAACAACGCAAGGACTGCGGGATGATTTTCTTACTGAGTAGCACCATACTTGGAGTAATACATTACTGATGGGACTCCCCTGATGATGTATTACACTAATGCATCATTAGGATGATGTTTCACACTGATGATATATTGCAGCGCAACATAATGAGAGCAATAGCTCACTGGGTGCATAATCCTGCCAGGAGCTGTGCGCCTGCAGCTCTCTTGACTTCATTTACAGTGCCCAAGGCTTAGATGGATTAGATCCTGAGATACACACAGCTTAAAGGATGGCAGAGTCAGAGAAATGCCAGCTTACAGGTGGGTGCAGTTCATTACAGGATACAATGTACAGTATGCTAATATCAAGATGCACTTTGGAACCATGTTTTTACACCTGTGTATAGCATCTTTGAATGAAGGAGTTGCTGTAGGCAGGGCTATCGAAGCTCCTTATTCTTATGCTTGCCTGCAGCAGTCATTGTAGCAGACTCTTGCTTATAGCCTCGATAAAAATACTTACCCTAAATTTTCCATGCCAGATGTCTGTTAGAAGGAAGTGGAAGGTTGGGGTAAGAGGGTGGTTGATTGTTTTTAATCAATAACTTGAGTGAAATCAGTTCTGTTCAACTGTTTCTATGACCAACACTAAGAAAAAAATAGGTAGTTTTGCCAACAATTAAAGATTCTGGTGACCTTTTTTCCTGACCTTTTTTTAAACAAACAGTGCTATTTGATCTGTATTAAATTTTAAAAAGACCTTTGCACCAGTATCACTGACAAGAAGGCAACATTTTAAGGTTTGTGAACTCTTCACTGTGAAACCATATACGACGTTTAAAGGGAGGGCAAACTGATATATAAACAAAGAAGGAGCTAGCCAGTTTGAATAATAAAATAACTTCTCCTCCAGTCTCTCACAAAAACATTAACATTTACAATTTAACCACAACTTCATTACTTATTTAGCTTTCACTTCAATACCTTCAGGGTTCTTAGGACTAAGTCTAAATGTGCACATACACACAAAAATATAAAAAGGATCCTGCATGCGATTTCCAATTTTGTGGATTTATTCCGTTCTGAAAAACATAACGGTATTTTAGACAAATACCCATCTAACATGCTCTGCATGTTCATCCTCCAGGTTCTCCTAAATAAAGGTCATTCACAGTGGACAGACCAGGCTCTTCTCCGGGGAACATCAGGTGCTCTGGTCACACATTCAGAAACACCTGGGTTTTATACCTTTCTCTTGAGAATTGTAATTGAGAAACCACAGGCTGTCTAATGAATCAGAAAAGAGTATAGCCACCTCAACTAGCTAAATGATGAGTTAATATCTGGTTATTTTTTTTCTTCACACATAGCCTTTCAGACTGCCTGAGATATAGGGCTCTGCCTTGCGGACACCATCTCCAGCCAGTACAGCAAACAGGTTGGGAATACAGAGGAACAATCCTATCTTTTGAATTCTGGTATTTTAGCCAGTTCCCTGGTGCCTCTGCACCAGATAAAGAAAAACCAAAACAAAAATCAAAACCACCAGCAAGCAGACATAGTTTTAGAAGACCACTTCTGATCAGCCCCCCAGCATATCCTGGGATAAATTAATTTCTAAGAAGATTATGCCAGTTGAGCATCACGCTGACCTAGAGAGTAGCATGAATCCACCCATCAGGGTAGTGGGTATTGTCCAAGCAGGGCTGTTCCCTCCCCACTGCACAGGGAGAGAACAAGGACCACAGCAGAAAGCAGGGGCCAGCATAACCCCCGCCCTTAGCATAAGGCATACACTGAAGAAAAGAGCTATGATGTCCCCAAGCCTGGGGGTGGCAATGAAAACTCACCCCTTACACATGTTGCAAGGAAAAAATAAAAACAAACAAACAAAAAACCAAACAGAAAAGAAAAAACAACAACAACAAAAAAAAAACAACGAAAAAGACTAGAATGGCTTCATGAATTTCCTCTATCAGGCGCCCATGCAAGGCCCAACCACATCCTGGCCATAAATTTTCTGGCACAGGAGTATTATACCAAGGGAAAGGAATGTCTTTCCATCTGTACATTTTCCCTCAGGCGCTCACTTGATAATGAAACCAGTTAAGGTCTTTGGGTTCACAATATTATTGTAGTCGGATAATATTTTGTTTGCAGCCGAGCCTGAAGAACTCCTAAGTAGCACATTACAAGCACCATACACCTGTTAAGTCATGGCATTTCTTCTCTAAGTGGACAAATCTGTTTTAGTCATCTCCAGAGATTTTTTGCTCACAGTTAATTATGAAGCACTGAGTGTACTCATTTCCTGATCTAAGAGGGAATCTATAAAAAATGTATGCCACAGGTGAAGCCCAGTCCCTCGGAAATACCAGCAATCCTTCAAGCAGCCCCAGCTGCCCTCCTTTCCCCCAGCCATCCTAGCTTTTCTGCTCTGACACAAACACCATTATTAGAAAATAATAACCTATTATTAGGAAACAAAGAGCATCTCTCACATGGGCTGATTGAGCCCAACATTTTAGAAAATAACCCATTACAAACACACCTCTTGAACATCGGTACAGGCAACGAGTCCAAGGTCATTCTGTAGAGATCTATGGTGAACATCAACATGGATAGACCCAATTCTGGCTGTTTTGCAGTCAGTGATGCTTGTGTAGAGAACCGCCCAGCACAGCAGCAGAAGTTTATTCACTCTCTGTTTAGGCATACAGGGCTACAGAGATTATCATGTGTTTCCCAGCGATTTGGGGAGAAATTCTGTTTAGATTGACTAATGAGCTCAGGAAGAAATTAGCCTCCTGTTTCAATCTGAAAATCTTTGGAGCCACTCACGCCCCACGATACACATCCTACTACAAAATCTTGATCCAAAGTATTATTGTGCCTTGTACAGTACAAGATATTCTGAAATGAGGTCAGGCAAGATACATATTCTGGAGTAAAAGATAAGGGAAAAATAGTCCATCCTAAGAAAAAGTGATAGTTCATTGTGACAGCAACCGTTCTTCATGCTCCTCCTAGCAGGCTAATGTCTGATTCTGGGCACAAATCCTTGGAAATAAGTTTCCCTGACCTTAGAGATATACATTAGGTCAACAGTTCCCAACTTTCCGGACCGATAGATAATTGACAATGATCACCATTTTTCTCAAATCATCACACATGCTTACCATCAACCTTGTGATTGTAAACGCGATAAAGGTGACATGACTCAGCAGTGTGCCTCTAACACCTCCTCCCTTACTCTTGAGGGATGATGAGTGCTCCGTGGACACAGGCAAAGAGACCCCTCTCAGCTGGTGTCATCTCTGAGAAACTTAGAAACTGAATTTGTTTGCTGGCTCACACATTTTCATAACTTGTTTTACACCAAATCCTAGGAGCCAGCTGCCTCCTCTGTCATTGTCCAGGCACAGGCCCACTCCCAGACTGCGTTCTCCCCTTTTCTTGTCTGTCAAGAACCAGCCTAACCTTCCTAAAAAACACTTCTACATCACTCCCACCCCAAAGACAACATCTCACGGAAGATGCCACTCTTCTACTTTGAGGATAAACACAAAGAAATTCCTCCAGTAAGGAAAGCGAGAGCAGAAACATTTTTTTATTACCCATACATTAGCAGGTATAATTCCCCTGCATTTTCCACTGACGGTGAACTGACTGTCACAGGACAGTGCTCTGGCTTTTGGCTTGGGCACTTTCAGTCTTCAAAGGGAGCCAAGCTTTTTCTCCCTCAAGTACAGTCACAGAGGTTCAGGTTAAAAGCACAGAAGCAAACACACACCACAGAAATCAATTAAATAAAACTAGACAAAAGCAGACAACTTGTATGGATAAGAAACTAAAGAAAAAGATTAAAGGGAGAGCTCCTGGATGACTGGCAGGTGGAGTGGGGCAGGTGGACTGCAACTTGAAGCTACAGGTAAGGAAAGGGACTTTGGGTGCTGGATTCCTTGTACATTACTGAATAGCTCTTTGCCCACCTCAGACAAAAGATCTGACCCCAAAACTACATTTTTCTTCCAAAGAGGAGAAACCTGCTTGATTCCAAAATGTGCTCAGTGCATCTGATGAGAAAGGAGAGGCATTAGCTCCAGAGAGTCCTTGCAGAGAGACCTCACAACTTTGCTTAGACCTTCTGAAACACATTTTTACCCCCAAAAAAGACCAAGTTTACCAAACAGGGACACACATTTCTTATCATTTCTTTGCTTTCTTACTGAGACTATAACTGTGGAGTCTTCCAGGCAGACAAAGAAGTTTCCTGGGCCCAGAACTGACTACAAAATGAATTACCAGGCAGTATCTAAGGAGAAAAAATGCACGAATCTCACTCTGGTTTTTAGCGCTAATATTCTTCCTATGTATACTTCATTATGTTTGTAAATTCTGGGTTGTAATATTCTCAGTACAGTTAGAAACTCATCAGCACACATATGGAGCGCTTCACAACAGTGACAAAGGTTTAGCAGGAACCCTGTTTAACCTGCCCACAGTACTGACTTTCCATATACTTGCACTAGCGATGAACTGCCTCATTTAGGCTTTACCTTGGTTATGGAATGCTCCAGCTTCGTCTTGGATGACTAGGCAAAAATTATCTGGTTATTGAAAAAAAGTGAAATGGGGATTGTTTCCAGTATAATACTTTGGCACTTGTGGGGTTGAATAAAATGAAGTATTTTTTGTGACTTGTGCTATATGTTTTAATTCACCTTCCCAAACAATTTATAGCAATGATTCACATTTTTTACTATAAGTAAATACTATTCTTAAAAACAAAATATATTGCAATATGTTTTCATTGAGTTTGTAAGAGTAACTACATATTAAAATGGCAAACATCCCTTCCAATAACATCCTGGCAGGGTTCACTACTTCTGCAAGTAATAAAAGCGGAGGAGAGCAAACTGCACTCCAAGAGGTTTGGCTGCGGCGCCATGAGACAGCTGATGCGTTCCAAATGTCTGTCAGGTCACTTTGCAAAACCAACCACTGCTAATCAATAATGAAATCTTTCTCTCTGTAGCTTCACTATATTTTTGGTTTTGTTAAATAGAAGAAAATTGCCAATTAGTTGGACTCGGCTGGACCATGCAGCTAGGGGAAACATACTGTCAACCTGACCAGTTCAGTTAAGAGTTAAGACAATGCAGTTCAATTATGATACTTAAATCAACCACTGACTGCACATGCAGGCTTTGTGAAATAAGCTGCAGCTCTTACTGTCAGTCTTTACAAGAAGCATGTCAGTCTCCATGGGCTGTCTTCTTTCTAAGCACCTAGCTGTTTTTTCAGATGCCCCAAACTCAGCTTTGCATTTCTAAGATGCGAGCCTTTCTTCACTTCCATCACTTGGCCCAGAAGTCACGTCCTCTTCTCTTGCTCTTCAAACATCTTCCTTTTCTTGATTCCAAGCTACTTGGAACAGAGATCATATCTCCCTCTTTGTTTGGAAACTCTCTAGCAGTTTGTGCACGCAATGGTATAATAAATAAAACGTAATAAAAACGTTAGGAAAGTCCTTAGAAAAGTCCATGTTATTTTTACAATTACTCATGCTGCTGCTATTTAAGAAACAATGCCAGGAAGATTTAGGACTTGAAGGGGACTTACAACAATTTTTGTAAGAATATGCCATTGAAACAATGACGTTACTGACAGTAAAGTGTTTTGCAAGGTGTATGGCTTCTCCTGCTGCTTTTTCAAGTACTTCTAACAGATGTTTGGTTTCAAGTGGTCTGCAGACACCAATAGGTTGATGGTTCTGCAAGAACTGGAGCAGCAGATGTGCCCCACGTTCTGTTTTGCTATCCCTTTATGAACTGATATGTTACCCTGTGGGTTTATACCTAGTTAGTTTTGTAATGACATCACTATTTCTATACTTCTAATGATTCTCACAGGATTTATTTTCTCAAATAACAGAACTCCTGATCCTGGAATTGCTATGCGAAAGCAATATATAATAAACAGATTTGTTTACATGATACAGTTCTATTTCCCACCAAATGCCTTCACTGATAGCTTTCAGGTAATGCTGATACACAGGTGAATTCTTCCATAGACTGCAGATTTACAACATGGCCTTGTTTCAGGGCTCTAGACTTAACATCTGTGCATCTCTCTACAGAAGTGTTACCCTCAAACACATACCACCTGGTGGCTGGAAGGAATGAGGATAAGAAGGGAATAAGGACAGAAATAATGGGGATTTGCATTGGCTCTGCTATAGCCCCTCTCAGATGCTGTGCTCCACAACGGTGCACGGTACCCAAATAAAATCACAACGCATGGGAAATTGTGCTGCATTTTCCACTGACAGTGAACTGACTGTCACAGGGCAGCGCTCCGGCTTTTGGCTTGGGTGCTTAAGAGGGAGCCAAGCTTTGTCTCCCTCAAGTACAGTCGCAGAGGTTGCTACAAGCCCAGAGGTTTCGCAAGCCCTTGCAGAGACCCTCTGGTAACACCTGCAGGCTGCGCAGGGCAGGCAGCAGGACACCACTTTTCTCCCTTGGACTATTCAGTACTGTTAAAGAATGTCTTTCTTTTTGTTTTTAAACACAGGGAGGGAAAAGTGATGCTATTACAGCTATATTTCAAGGACTTCAGGCATTTCCTTCATAAAAACTATTTTTTAGGTATTTGAAAATCGACTGGGGAAAAAAAACACAGGTTGTAAAAGGTTCTGATTAGGTATGTTATGGATGAAACCTTGAAAGATACCTGAAAACCTTTAACTTTGAGAAGCGAGAACTGAAAACTATATAAGCACACATTTTCCACCCCATGATATCTCAGATATTATATTCCCACATTACTGCAAATATCAAAATATGTCTTTAGTAAAAGCTGGCTTTTGAAAAGCATTTCAGCCTTAAATTTACAGAATGAACACTGTCAGCTCTTACACACCCTTACTGATCCAGCTGAAAGACCAAGGCTTCAGCTTCTAAGAAGCAACTAGGTAAGTTTTGCATGTGTACAGAAGAGGATCGTCTCCAGTTGTGACTGCAGGCAGAGTCTCCACAGCCCTCACAAGAACTGTGCAGCTGTGCTGGGGTCTGAATCCATCCCTAGGAAGGTAAAAGGATGAGGAAAATATTTTCATGAGTTTTCCATAGCATTTATCCTATTTTTTTTGAAAAAAATGTTCCATCTTTAAAATTCAGATTTCTTTAAAAAAGTGGGTATGACCCTTAGTGCAAGTCTCAGATTTAAACATATGAAACTCAGAAAAGCTAATGCTGAGGTTAAAACAAAACTGACTGGCCTTCAGCTCTTGTGGACCTGGAGGTCCACACCTATTGCTTGCATATATTAGCTGACTTCCACCTAAATTTAAGCTATAAGCAAGTGTGTTGTGTAACAGCAGGCAGCACACCGAACCCACAAACATCTCAGACTACTCCAAAAGCACAAGTACATTCCACAGAGACATGGCACACCACAAGCCCTCCAGATGCACCTCTCACTCTGCTCTGGGCTTCCAAAAAATGCTAAACTCTTGCATCGCTTGAACTCAGCATTTCTCCCCCAAAAGCTCCCAGCCAGGACTTTCAGCTGCTCTCCCAAAGGCCTTGAACTATGGGATGAAAATTGTGCTCAAAATCTTTGCTCCTCCAGTGTAATGAAACTACTTATACTGGTGAAGTTCCTTTGTGCAGGCAACTGGACTTCTTTGGGGGCTTTCCTGACAAATAAGGACCACCATAAACCTGCAGGTCTAAGCCAAGGACGCATCACCTTGGTCCAGCCTTCTCCAGCATGGAGGCATGGCCATACAGAGACTTCCACTGCCCAGGTTGTAGAAAGCAAAGGAATGGTCTGGGAGAACAAAAATCTGCCTACTCTAGAAGATCAAGTTTGGGACCACCTAAGGAACCTGAAGGTGCACAAGTCCATGGGACCTGATGGGATGCATCTACGAGCCCTGAGGAAACTGGCAGAGGAAGTTGCAAAGCCACTATCCATGAAAAGTCATGGCAGTCTGGTGAAGTTCCTGCAGACTGGAAAAAGGGGAACATCACCCCCATTTTTAAAAAGGGAAACAAGGAAGACCTGGGGAACTACAGGCTGGTCAGTCTCACCTCAGTGCCAGGCAAGATCATGGAGCAGATACTCCTAGAAACTCTGCTAAGGCACATGGAGAATGAGAAGGTGATTGGCGACAACCAGCATGGCTTCACCAAGGGCAAATCATGCCTGACCAATCTGGGGGTCTTTTATGATGGGATCACAACGTTGGTGGATAAGGCTAAAGCAAC
>NW_010286867.1:0-868 GCF_000700745.2 Antrostomus carolinensis
AGGAGTGGCAACAGGGCCACAATGCCAGCCCCTTCTGCTCACTGATCACCATAATCATTTATTGCATCGTGAATTGTAGCTCGCTTTTTCCATCTTCCAGCGCACTTTCAGGCATGATATGCCCACTCAGAGATCCTGTACACCACTTGTATTTTAGTTTGTTTTGCTTTTTTCAGAAGTTTTTCCACCCTGCACTTTAACAGCACAGCCAACCACAAAACTCTGCATTGGAGAAGTCAATGAATCACTTTTCCCATCTCATATCAACTGTTCTGTAACTACCACTTCTCACTCCACAAAATATTTTTATATATGATTTCTTAAACAGACAAATTGTTTGTTCATACATGATGGCATGAGGTCAACTGAATGCTCTTGATCTGATGGTGGAGAAATATGATTATTCTTGAAACTATTTAAAGAAAAAAAAAAGGATTGATTTGATCCACAGCACAAAAGTTTTGGTGAAGTCTGATCAAATTATTTATTGCAACGACAAGCTCAGCCCATTAAAACTATTGTTCCTCTGTCTCTGAGAATGAGGACGCTTTAATGTTATATTTATATACAATAGTTTCACCCTAGCTGATCCACTATAGAGCAAATCCACGATTTTTGCAGTGCAAAAGAATTCCCCTTCAAGTTATGATCATTACTGAAAAAAAGAGCCAGGCAACTCAGTTTTAAAAAACCAAAATGTGTGGTAATGCACACAATCTGAAGTCATATGGTTGACGTATGATGATTTCTGCCATGAGTGGAGTGTGTTTTACTGTAGCTTGGTTTCAAGTGTCTTTGATTTCTTCATCCCTAAAAACTCTGATATTTTCATGGGGAAAAAAAAGCAAAAATCTACCTTTAGACGCCA
>NW_010286868.1:0-2678 GCF_000700745.2 Antrostomus carolinensis
TCTATTATTACTGTTATCATTATTATTTTAAGCTTTATCTTATTTCAATTATTAAATTGTTCTTATCTCACCCTATGAGTCTCCTTACCTTGGCCCCTCAATTCTCTCCCCTGAGGGGGAGTGAGCGAGCGGCTGGGTTTGGCTGCCAGCCCAGTGCCACCACCACAACGCTGCAGATTTCAGCCCAATTCCACAGATTCTTAGGATCCTGCACCTCCCACTTCACAGCTATGGGGACAAACTCCACCAAATCACAGGCACTCAGATAGAGCCCCACAGCTCTTTCTGCTGCCTCAGCTTCCTACCACTCTGTTTAAAACCAGCTCCCCGCTGCTCTGTTTTCTTTTCTATAAAAGGAAAGAGAACCTGGGTTGGCAAAGTGAACTTTGCTCCTTTTGCGTTCAGATCTGGTGCCAGCAATAGATAAGAAACAACAGTCAATGCCAAACATCTTATGTCACCTACATCTGGCTCACATTTTCCTTATGAAGTCTCATTACCGCTGCCAGGAACAACCCATGGGTCTGAGCAACATCCCTTCTCACACCTCCCACACATCTAATTTCCACTTGTCTTCAGAGGCCGTACCACATCCTCCATGCTCCCTCACTGGGATGCACTCACCTCTTACACACACGCCCAGCAGGTAGCAGAGGGGACTCTGTGGCAGCCTATGTGGCTGCAGGCAACACACACAAAGCAACTCACCGCACGGTTGAAATCACTTTTGGTTGGCTGTACCCTGCTGACAGCGCTGGAGGTCAACACCCAAATGAATTTAAGCAGCTGCCAAGGTCCCTCCCTTAACCTCTGCAAAACATCATTCCTGATTAGGAGGCCACGAGGATGATGCGAGGGCTGAAGCAGCGCTGCTGTGAGGACAGGCTGAGAGAGTTGGGGCTGTTCAGCCTGGAGAAGAGAAGGCTCCAGGGAGATCTTCTAGCGGCCTCCCAGTACCTGAAGGGGCTACAAGAAACCTGGGGAGGGACTTTTCATGAGGGCAGTTAATGACAAAACAAGGGGAAATGGGTTTAAGCTGAAAGAGGGGAGGTTTAGATGAGATGTGAGGAAGAAATTCTTTGGTGTGAGGGTGGTGAGACAGTGTCCCAGGTTGGCCAGAGAAGCTGTGGCTGCTCCTCCCTGGAAGTGTTCTTGGCCAGGTTGGATGAGGCTTTGAGCAACCTGGTCTAGTGGAAGGTGTCCCTGCTGATGGCAGGGGGGTTGGGACTGGATGAGCTTTAACGTTCCTCCCAACCCAAACCAGTCTGGGATTCTATGATTCTATGATGTCCTTCCTCATCCCACTAAACCAGCATCCTGCCTCCAATAATGTCCAGCTTTGCTGGCATCAAAACCATGCATGAAATACACACAAATATATATACACATATATACACACACATATACATATACACATATAGATATAGATATATATCTCCATGAAGACCCCAGCTGTCACAGCAGCTCCTCATGCTTGAATCCAAGGGGCTGGTTACACTTTCAGGCTCGTGTTGAGCTTATTTCCCTACTGCCTGAAATGCACCTACCGAGCCATGCGGCATGTTTCCAGATGGGACTGGAGAGCCACAACCACGCAACCAGCAAGAGGATCTCAGGTTAGAACCACAGACCAAGCTGGTCGTACCCAAATGCAGCCCAGACCCCACCACACACCTCTTGTTCTGCCGTGCAAGGCCAGAAGTGCAAAACAGTAATTACCTTCTGCCCATTGTGCCGAGAGTTTTATGGCTGTGCAGCAGGAAGGACGCAGGACTAAGAGGACGAGCTGAATTCATTCCCCAGGACACCAGGGTGCTGAGATGACAAGCAGAGGAGTCTGGCAGGAGGGACAGAGCAGAGCACTGTCCAGAGAGCTGCCCATCAGCAGTGCTGCTCTCACACTGCTCATTCATGGCAAGAGGGCCTGGCAGCAAACGGTTTTTGTGCCATGGTAAGATGGTAAGAGGTGCTCTCTGCAGAGCTGACATCCTGCAGCTCTGCTGTTCCTCATTTCTCTCTCCACACTGTGGCTTCAGGCACGAGGTGCCAGGGAAATGAACATTTCTTTCAGGCTGGGAAGATGGTCACCATCCTGGGGGAAAGCTCTGCCAAAATGCATGTGCAAAACAAGGGGAAAATGGGGCGATTTTACAAACACTGACACTGCTCATTTCATTTTGGCTTTGCTGTGGCAAAAGGTCAATCGTGTTCAGGGTCTGAAAGGCAGGATGAGCAAATGAGATGGAAGGAGAGCTGGTCTTCACCTTCAGAATCTTGAAGGTTTCTAAAGAACCAGGGAGACCATGGTTTCTGTTCCTCAGTCAGGGAAGCTGAGTAACTTCCAGGAGTCACCTTCCCTCAGGCTTTGTATGACCTCAGCTGTTTGTGCACACGCTCAGGGAGAGCTGGAGATAACCCAGAAGGGGTGGGGAGTGGGAGAGCACCTTCTTCTTCCAAGAGCGAGACTGATGAGGCCACTGGGGATAACAGTAGTAAAGTGGGACATGAAAAAGCAACATTCTCCCTTTTTGTTTTTCAGTGAGTCCATCCACCTTTTATCTTTCTAAGTTTCAGCTTTACACAGAAGGCATGAGAAAAATGGAAGGACAAAATGATTGCTTTATAAGTGACCACATCACCTGGAAACATCCCAGGTATGTGTACAGACTGGGAGGAGA
>NW_010286870.1:0-2527 GCF_000700745.2 Antrostomus carolinensis
CAAAAATCCAACAAAGTCAGTCCTATGGCTCCTAAAGAAACTAGTTGTTGTGAGCAATATGCTGAACACATATCATTCAGGTCCACCAGGTCCACTGCTTTCACCATCTGAAACTGCACAGTTTGTAGCAGTTATCACTGCATTTGGTAGACAGGTGACTGAAAGCGGAAAATAAATGGACGAAAAAGACATATCCTGAAATGAAACATTCTTTTTACTCACAGATATCCTAATGCTCATTGCTCAGCTGTTGATGGTTAAGGTAGAATTTTTCCCCTCAAAATAAGACATCATTCCTTCCTTCATTGCTGAGATTGTTTTCAAAGAGGGATAAATGAATTGTCTGATTGGCATATTTTTCTCCACACTCTGTCAGCCAAAGAATTGATCAGTAAATAATATTGAAATCCCTTATAATGTTATAGGGACATTGAATATGGTCATAATCAGATTTTACTTGTCGTGGATAGTCTAGTTTAATCTATGTACTTCAAGACAAAGAGAATGCTGCAGTTAACGTATAGCCAGAACATATGTACATATAGTACCTATAGATGTGTGTATATATACACAAAGGCAGAGATAGTTTAAAAGTAGAAATTCCTGAAGAATATTCCAGTCACAGATTTGTGATTAACAATATTCTGTGTATTTGCAAAACTGTTGTCATACCTACTGAGTTAGTGTGAACAGTAAGAGTGAATCAAATGTTATAACATTACACAAAAATGCTCACACATACATGTATTCATTATCAGGAAAAAAATAATTGTTTTTGCTAAGAAATAAAGGTATACCATATTTTCTTAATTTTTTAAAATGAGCCCTTTAAAAAAAATTCTTCATGTTTGAACTATAAAACTTAAAATCATCAGAGAATCAAACAGAGATGAATAAACTCAAAAAACTATTCAGGGCTGACTAGTGCAAATATTAAAATATTAATGTACTCTTAAAAAATTATGTATATTTGCATTAAAATACAAATATTTTTTTTTATGTGCCTGGGTCTTTTTCCCTTTCTAAGACATTAATATTAAAAAGGTGAATAAATCATCTGTAGATGGTTTAAGTCTGTAATAGAGGTAGCCTTATACATTAATAACATATTGCATGTGTTAATAATAATGTTAATACAATTCCTGCATTACTAGGGAGATAGTATATATATTCCTATGTATGTGTATATATATTTTAATATTTTTTATATATATTTATACATATTTTACATATGTTTGTGTGTGTGTGTATATACACACAAGTATATATTTAGCGACCCTAAGGAACTAGCCAGCATCTGATAGGTTAGAGAGAAATATATCTGCTGTGGGCCTGAACTTGAGGAAACTGCAGCCAGAACTGTATAGATGCACTAGTGTCACAGAACCACAATTGCCGTGATAGAATAAAGAGATCAAAAAGAAAAATACAGTTGCACAATTTACTTCAGAATAGTGAAATGTTAGCAGCATTCAACATATTGCATATTAAATTTTACATTTACTAGAAATGTGTTTTGACATTTCTGCTACCTCACTATTTTATTGTTCAGCTTTTATGTGCTTACAGCACCGTGATTTATTGTCTGCTAGTAGTTGTTCTGCAAAGTAAATCTCAATCCATTTAATTTCTTTCATTAGCTCTTCCCCTTGTTTCTCTTCTTCACCCTTAATCTCCCTCGCTAACCTTTCCTTTTAATTTTCTTTTCCTCTTTGAACATTGTATCCAAAATATGTCCTCTACAGTTTTAAGAACAAAATCCCCAGGCATTCACCTTTCCATTCTTCAATAAAACTCCACTTGCAAAGTGTAACTATCTCAGCATGTTATTAGTCAGTGTTGAGAAAAAGAAATGCTGCAGTGCTAAATGGAGTCATTAAAATGCCTGGTGACAACAATGAGTGCTTGAGGGAGCTGGAGTTTCCTATTTGCTAGTCTAATAGCTATGTTAGCACCATCTTTCTTTTGTAGAGGAGATAAAATGAAACTATTCAGTATTTGCCTATTTTCTTTCTCCACTATTGCCATGCTTGTGCCCTGATTTTATTCTCCTTCTCAGCTTCATACCCACTGCTGGAAAACCACAAAGTCAAGTTCACATTCCCTTTAAGTCAATAGGAGATTTAAGATGAGCTTCAATGAGCTGGATATATCAGGTTCCTGGAGAAGGAACCGGTTGTCCACCAAGTAAAACGATCTTTGTCTCTATGAGTGTTAAGTGCCTCAAGCCTATGTCTGCTTTCCCAGTGCCCTATTACAAAAGAATAACTTAGGTGGGTCAAAATAGGCTTGTCTGGGTACCAACAGAAGAAAAAATGCATTAGCACAGCTCTCAACACAGGATTAATTGGCCCTGTTGAGAAGTGTGATATTTTATCTTGAGGCATGTAGGATGCTTGTTCAACTGCACTGATTCTAGCAATTTAGTAATCTTTCAGAGTGTGTCCTTTATGATATTACGGTAGAATTATGGTGACCCACTGTGCCATGTAGATCCTTGTTAGTCATGAAATTAACTTACTGGATT
>NW_010286870.1:2554-4014 GCF_000700745.2 Antrostomus carolinensis
TAGACTTCTACTGAAAATGATGGTTTTTGGTCTCAGCTTTTCTTTTTGAGGGGTTTGTGGTTCATATGTAAACTTCATATGCAGTGCATTACTCTCTTGGGGAGTATAAAATCAAAGAAACAACTCAGTGGACACATGGGTCCTATGTTTATTTCCTCCCACTGATATAAATTTTAAAGGGATTAAATGAATTTCAGATTAATCTTCATTCCCAAGTCTTCAAACAATTCCCTGAAAATTATTTGTTAAGCAGAAGCATCAATCAGGTACATGAAGTAGGGAAGGTTTATGTCAGGGAAGAAGATGGAATTTAAGAAAGCTAAGCATTTTTTTAACATAAACCTCTCATTTATGTACTGAAATCAACATAGAGTATATGTTTGTGCAACCCTAAAAATTAAAGAAATGTCACCAGGTGGCCCAATTGCTAGTTTCTATCTCACATATGCATCTGTCTCTGGACATTAATTTTAACCTTCCTGTCACACCATTTAGTCCAATTTGCACTATACTAACTGACAAAATAAATTATGCAATACAACCTTAAGCAAGGAATTGTTAAGAGAGTTAGTGTGTGCTGTCATTAAACACCTGCTATTTATAGTGTTACTATATGTTGAGCTAGAATCTGCAAACTGGACAAAAGAAGTGGCTGATAATAGCTCCATCTGTCACAAATTTAGGGGGAAATTTGCCACATTAGAGGAATCACATGAATAGCATAAATATATTTATTTGTTCGCCTCTGAAGCCTTAGAGGGTAAATAGGATTGCAGATGTAACTTCCTGTGAAAAATGATGTTCAGACATCCTGTATTTCATTTTGTGCCCATTGCCTCCGGTCCCTGTCACTGGGCACCACTTAAAACATCCTGGCTCCCTCCTCTTTGCACCCTCCCTTAAGATATTTATATATATTGATAAGATCTCCACCCGAGCCTTCTCTTCTCTGGGCTGAACAGTCCCAGCTCCCTCAGCCTTTCCTCACGTGAGAGGTGATCTATTCTCTTAATCATCTTTGTGGTCCTTTGGTGGAGTCTCTGCAGTATTTCCATTTCTCTCTCTCTTGATGAGCCCAGAACTAGACACAGTACTCCAGATGTGGCCTCACTAATGTTGAGTAAAGGAAAAGGATCACTTCTTGGTGGTGATAATTCTTGGTGAGCATGAGATTCAGCAGAGCACCTCTCCTCATTGGTTTTGCTATCCCTTGGAGAAGGAAGTTGTGAATGCACTCCATGAACCTCCTGTGTTGTCCCTCCAGCAAATATCAGGTGGTGGATGTCCCCAGAGAGGACCAGGGACTGAAAAAGTGAGGCTGCTCCTATCGGTCTGTAGAGGACCTGATCCACTTGTTCTTCCTGTTCAGGTGGCCTACAGCAGACACAAACTATAATGTCACCCTTACTTGTCTTCATGTTAATCCTAATTTCAAGCAATTGCTGGGAGAAATCTCATGG
>NW_010286871.1:0-245 GCF_000700745.2 Antrostomus carolinensis
CACGCAGACTCTCGGGGGACCCCAGGGCCAGGGTGGGGCACAGCCGGGTGGGTGGACAACTCCTGCTGCCGGTTCCCAACAGATGCAGCCGCGCTCGCCATCGAGGTGGCTTAATGCTTCCTGCCATGAAAGGGTCTTGGGGATGGGTGGCACCGTGCTGCAGTGACACGGTGATGCGGTGACATGGTGGCATGGTGACACCGTGGCACAGTGGCCAGCCCGGCCTTGGGAGAGCGAGGGTCTCC
>NW_010286871.1:359-2246 GCF_000700745.2 Antrostomus carolinensis
GGGACTCGAGCTGCCACGGTCTTGCCGGGGCACTGGTCATCATCTCTCTGCAATGCCTCCTTCACCTCCTGGCATGCTCTGGCCCCATCCCAACCTGTCCCCACGTCTGTCCCTGTGTCCCCCTGTGCGTCCCCATGCTGGGGGGGTCCGCGGGGCCGTGGTGGGGCGCGTGTCTGTGTGTCTGAGCTATGCATTCCTGTGGACAGGTGCCAGGTGGATGGCATGGAGAGGGTGCGCTCGTGTTGCACATTTTGTAGGAAATGCACTTTTAAGAGGGAATCAAAAAAAAAAAAAAAAAGAAGAAAAAAAAGTAGATAGGTATAAAGACAGAGAAAGAGAAAGAGAAAGAGAAAGAGAAAGAGAAAGAGAAAGAAAGAGAAAGAGAAAGAGAAAGAGAAAGAGGTTGGTTGGTTTTGGTTTTTTTAAATACAAAAGGATGGAGAAAAGGAGTCCGAGTGAGGGTGAGGGCAGAGCCAGCCCCATGGAGCCCCTGGCCCCACGTCAAGTGCCTGAACTGTGGCAGAGAGGGGTCCCAGGACCCCCGGAGGAGCCCCCAGTCAGGGGCAGCGCTGGAGGAAGGATCCATCCACCCCTGTTCCATGTGCTGGCGGTGTGACCAGGAAGGGATGTGGGGACGTGGCAGTGCCTTAGTGCAGAAGGAACCACGCAGCAGCCGAGGTGAGGAGAAGTGACGAAGGCACCCAGTGTCTCCAGCAAGAAGGTGGCGGACATGGAGGATACTGGTCTCAGGCTTGTCCCCAAAGAGACTCCAGGGAGCCCACACCCTGGAGGACATCCCAAGGGTGATGACAGAGAGAAGCCACCATGGGATGTCTGGGAGCAGGGGACATCACCAAGGTCACTGCTGCCACCCACCTGGCCCCCACCCCTGGCACCCAGAGCTGCCTCATGGACCACCGGCATTGCATCCCACATCCCACTGTCCCCCAGCTCCAACACGCTTCCCACCTCTCCCAGGACGGCACAGCGAGGTCGGATCCTTCCCACCCGTGGCACAGCACCGGAGAACGGGCTGATGCAGGAAATCCCGGGAGACAAAAAATAATCAAAAAAAAAAAAAAAGGACAAGAAATGGAGAAAACCCACCAAAAAGAAAAAAGAAAAACAAAAAAGCGCTTGGCAGAGAGGGAAACCTGTTTTGTTTCTTTTTTTTTTTTTAAAGATCTGAGAAAAGAAACACATGAAAAAAAAGAAAAAGACAAAAAAAAAAAAGACAAATAAACTGCATGGTGCTTTAACAGGATCTGGTGACCTGGCTCAACCCAGCCGCGGATGGCTGATGCTGTGCATGGCAGACTGTATTAACCGGCTCGATCTTCCCCCTTCAGCAAAAGAGAAAAAAAAAAAAAAAAAAAAAAAATTGAAGGTAAGCTAAAAAAGAAGAAAAAAAAAAAATCCTGTACAAAAGAAAAAAAAAGCCGAAAAAAAAAAAGAAGAAAAAAAAAAATCCATGTTTTCCTAATTTGCACGAAATTTTATACCACATGATGTGCCTTGCCTTCGAAGACTAAGTATTACCGGACCCGGTATCAGTGCGTGGGAGTCGCTGCATGCCCGGGGCTCCCAGGGCGCCGGGGGGATTGGGGGCATCTGCCTCCCCCCTCGTCTCCTGCATGGCTTCTTCTCGGCCGGAAAAGTCCCTTTTCTCTCTATTATTACTATTTTTTAACCAATTTTCCCCTCTCGGAAACGTCTTCCAGTTGGTAATACCGATGCATCCTCTGCGCCAACACACCAGAATATGCAATAGCCACTCAGCGAAGGGGCGTCTGGCCGGGGGGGTCCGGTGGGGGTCTGGCCACCCCTTTGCTTTGCCTCTTTTTTTTTTTCCCTTCCCTTTTGGGTTTTCTTTTATTTTGGTTTTCT
>NW_010286871.1:2981-3220 GCF_000700745.2 Antrostomus carolinensis
CGGTGGGGTGGGTGGTGTCATGTCCTGCCAGGGTCTCACCCATCAGTGCAGTTTGTTGGGGGTCCCACGGGGCGGGGGAACATCTTTGGGAGACTCTTCTTTATGCAAGGTGCAGTATTGATTTCTGCAAGGACAATGCAACGTGGGGAGCAGGAGGTGAGCGTCCAGTTGGGGGAAAAGAAATTTTAAAAAATAGAATTTTAAAAAAGAAAAAAGAGAGAGGAAATGGAAAAAAAAAA
>NW_010286872.1:0-3202 GCF_000700745.2 Antrostomus carolinensis
AGGGAGAGGATGGCTTGAAGGGGGGTGGTCGAAGGGGGTAGGCATTTTCAAAACGTGAGTTTGTGACGGAGGGAGCTCTCTCTCTCAGCAGGATTTAGTCTCTACTCACTTTAAAACGTAGAACAGCAGACTATATATATATATATTTCAATATAACAAATACCAAGGAAAGAAAGGCAATGAAGTAAGAACCCGTGAAGACTGGAGTCCCTCTGAAACTCAGGCTCACTCAAAGCTTTAGCAGAGTGTTTTGCTTCTCTCCTCAGTGGTTATAGGATGAATATCACAAGGCTACAGCATAAAGAATCACATTCCCTTCCATTTTGCATCTCTTTCTCTCTCTGACAGAGTTGAGATTAAAAGCCAAAATCTGAGCACAGCCCTTACAGAGCGGTTGAATTGTGCCAGTACATATGTTTCCCACTCACATGTTGAAAACTGTACCTTAAAACATAGGCTTGTTTCTGATAGCTTGCATTTCTTCAACTACAAGGCGAAAAAAAGCTAAACGGAACTTTTCTGAATTGTTCCTATTGCATACATCAGTGGGGTGAAAAGACAACAACACCACCTCAGCTTGATGCCTTCAACACAAACAGGGAAGGTAAAGCAACACAAGCTTACTGGCATACCCGAATGGAGATCTTTATTTTAGACTTGGGATGATTCAAACCGATTCAACACCAGTCCTGAGCACCACAAAGTGTTTGGTTTGGGAGCAAACTTTGCTCTGCAGTAGCGTGAAGTGGATTGCTGCTCCTTGCAGCCAGATGCCTGGTCACTCCAAGTGTCCCCTTGCTGCCTTTCTTGCAAGGTGCACAACACAGAGGAGAGTTTCTGCCCACAGGGATGGTGCTTTCAGATGAGACCATTGCACCACACCCTCCAAAGTCCAGACACGGGATCCCAGCAGAATTATTTCTTTCTCGGAAGGAGCCTAAGACGAGAAGGAGGAAAATGGATTAGAAAGGGGAAACCAGCTGGGGACTGTTACCCTGACTGGTAGTAGGCCTGCTCTTGAACACGATGTCAAGGCATCGAGATATGTGTGTGAAATGACAAAGACAGGCTATTTCTTCCTGAGGTCCACGTTGAGTGGAGAAAGCCAAAGGATTGTTGACTGTCTTGCGTCCGGGGCCATCCTTTCAAATTGAAATGAATTGATTTAAAAAAGCAGGGACTAGCTAATGGGGAACCGCATGGCTGCTATATTTATGTGCATCAAACCGAAATTTAAACAACTAGAGGCAGTGTGGGCTGTATAAACGTTTTATATATAGTAACCTTTTTGTTATTAGTTTTGGAAATGCTTGGTGCCACTTCCCTGCCAGCACTCCATAGAGCTGACTGTACAGCATTCAGTCCGTGCTACAGTCAAGCGGGAACTGTTTGCTCAACAACTCCAGGCTCCATTTCCAACTGGGAGCACTAACGAACCCCCCTGAGCTGGTCACATAAACCCAGGTAGCCCAATGTACGTAGACCATGTCACTGAGGAGGCAGCTGAAATACAAAAAGTGAGTGCGTGGCTGTAGGGGAGGTGTGAGCTGGGGGTCTTCTGAGTGGGTTGGTTTGGTTGTTTGGATTCCCCCCACACACATACACACACTGTGTAGGTGCTGGTGAGAGCTAAAGGACGGAGACATCCTCTGAAGCTGTGTTTAGGCTCATCTCTCCACCTCCCCTCCAAGTTTGAGACATTGTGAATATTTACCAAGTACAAAAGAAATGAGAAGTGCTGGGCATTGATCATTATTTTATCCCTTCCCTGACAGAAAATGGGTCCAGGGTAGCAGAGCTGAAACTAATCTTTCTAAAGGGGGAGGAAATAGGTTGGTGAAGAATTGTGCTGGAGTAACATATATTTCTTTCATCTTCTGGATCTCTCATTCAAAACAGGGGCCCATCTGCTTGAGTGGGATATTTCTCAGAGAAATCTAATAATTTATTTCAGAGTCCACACTAAAGCCACAGACCAAATGTAAGGTGCAAAGCTTTCCATTTGTTTTGGTTTGGTTTGGTTTTTTTTTCCCCTCTCTCTGTCACATGCATCCCCCCTACCCCCCCCCCCCCCCCCCCCCACGCAAACATACACTCCCTTCTTTTTCTAAAATAATAAAATATCCTCTCCTCAGTTCTGCCACCTTCTCTATTTTATGCAGATCCATACTCAAGTGTGTACCAAAATTCTTAACTCAGTTTGCTGAAATTGCCTAGATTGTCAAGAAAATTAAACTAAACAAGGAGCTGTGTGAAATGTTGAACTTTAAATACCATCCGCTACCTCGAGAAGAAGAAAATGAGTCAATAAACGCTCAGGTTTCTGCTACTTTTAGATTATCGTAATTAAAATAATTATTTTGTTAGGGTTTTGGGTTTTTTTTTTTTGTTTGTTTGTTTGTTTGTTTGTTTTTAGTGTGAGAGAATTCCCTCATGCTCTGATAGTGGGTATCTGAAAATAATGCTCTTTCCATTTTGATTTTGGACTGAAGGACAGGGTTATAGTGTCTCCCCTAGGTGTTAATGATGGATATGGATGTGTTTAATCTTATGAACGGTACGTGTGTTTCTGTGAATACCAGGCGGGATGACAATATCGTTCTCAGTAGCCCAGAAGAGGCATATTTTACCTGAAGAACTGGGCTTGGGATGGATGCTGCTGCCGTTCTGGATTTTGGTTTTGGTTTTTACTTGTCCTGCCTATTCTCTCAAGTCAATATTAATGGCATACAGCACGGCTGAGGCCAGGGCTGAGTGAGCCCCGTCATTAACAACAGCATAAACAAAGGAAGGGGACCAGTTACCTTGACATGAGATACCCGCTTTGTTCCCGAGCCTCCAACTGCATCCTGAAGCCCATACAGGGAAGTATTGCCTACGGGAATGAATAATCCACTCCAGCTCTTTCTTGTCCCAAATCCCCTGAAAAACAAAACAACACAACCAAAACAAAGATGGCAACACACCCCCGCTCCGCACGGAGCCTGCGGATGGCTTCATCCCCTCCTGCCTTTCCTTGCTCTTCTCCTGGCCCCTCTTCTTACTGACCCGCTCCCCCACAGCCCCTTCCCAATTTGCGCAAGGCCCCCTGTTCCCCAGTTTCCAGGAGGAAGGGGGTTGGAGAAACCCCCTCTGTGCTCAGGGGAGGGCGAGGGGGCTGTGCGCTCCCGTGCCGCTGCAGCCTGGCCGCAACCGGGGAAGG
>NW_010286873.1:0-810 GCF_000700745.2 Antrostomus carolinensis
GCTTCTCTTTTACTGACAGGATTATGGCCAGCTTATCTTTTATGTTTTGCACAGGAGCATACAGAGATAGGGGACAAAGGTACAGACATGACAGGAAGACCCTAGAGGCATATGTCCTGTGTGCAGAATTACAACAGGATCCAAAAAGCTGTACCTGCCTTGTACTGGATAATACAATGCATTCCTGTCCAATCTCCTGACCACAGAGGACCTCGTATCACACCTTACTGCTACAATAGGTCACTGGACTGCAAGTTGTGCACGTGGGTAGTACCACCAATGTGACCTGAAAGTCACACAAAGACTATATGCATGTCTAGTAAGTACTTGTCCTGTATCTCAGAAGTCACCAAGGGACAGGATGGCCACATGCCAGAGTGGGGGAAAGAGGTGTGCCAGAGCGGAGATCTGTCTCTAGCCCATGGAGGTCCCCATACTGGAGCCGGGGGCTGCGCCCAAAGAAGACCATGACTCTGTGGGAAGCCCACATTGGAATACTTTGTTCCTGAACTCTTTTAGCCTGTAGGAAGGACCCTATACTGGAAGGAGCGGCAAAGTTGAACTGACTGCTACCCCCATTCCCTGCCCCCTGCGGGGAAGAAGGTAGAGAAATTGTAAGCAAAGTAATTTGAGCCTGGGAAAAAGGGAGAGGTGGAGGAAGGTGTTTTGAGATGTGGTTGTTATGTCTCGCTATCCTACTCTGATTGATTAGTAACAAATTAAATTGATTTTTCTTCCCCAAATTGAGTCTGTTTTGCCTTCTCACCAGGGGCAAAGGAGAGTGAGTGAAGCACCACATAGTCTTAGTTG
>NW_010286874.1:0-7350 GCF_000700745.2 Antrostomus carolinensis
CCTCTTCCTTTGTGCTGGGGGCTGTGAGCTGATCTGGGCTCCCCTCCTGCAGCCTGGCCAGGGTCAGTGATGGATACGGGACCTCTGAGCAGATTCCAAAGCCTCCTCCATGCTCCCACTCTGCCCCAGAGATCCACCCCCAGCCCTGCCTGGCTGTGCTGATGGGGACAATACCTGCAAGGCCGGGTGCTGGCAGGTTCCCTGGCAGCTCAGGAGGGGTGTCCTCCTCCCCCAGCACTGTTCTGTGCGGGGCTAAGCTCGGTTTTACAAGGACAGGGCTCAGCAGGGAAGGGACTGGAAGCTCAGGGTGAAGGCAGACAATGCCACTTGCTAGTGCTGACATCCCTGGTGACTGGCTCTCTTGCGCACAGCCCCTCGCAGAGCAGCGAGACACAAATCCCTTTCGCTTCCATCTGTAATTTCCTGGGGTTGGCTCTCAGGAGGGGAAGGTGGTGATGGAAAGGGAGCGGCGTGTTCAGCCAGCGCTGCCTTTGTGGTGGTGGGTGCCTGGGGGAAAGCTCAGCTTCAGGGATCGGTGTTCAGGGGAGGGGCTGCGTGTACCACAGCAGAGACCCTGGGAGAAGAGGGGACATCCAGCCTTGGCTACCAGGGGATTGTGCCATGAAACTTGTGCCATGAAAGACAAATTTAATGGCCCAGCACAGGCTGGGAAGTCCCCAGCAGAGATCACAGTGGGAATGGGCTGCATCGCTGGTGTCCTCTGCTGGCTTCGCAGCCTCTGCTCCTTCCCTCCTCTTCCTCCTCTTCCTCCCTGCTCCCTGTCCACGGCACACGTCGAGGAGGGGGCTGGGGCACTCCTCACCCTGCAGAGCTGCTCCCTGAGGCTGTGTGGGATGTGCTGTGAGCTGCAGAGCCTACGCCGTGCTTGGGCCTGGCTCTTGGGTGAGTGGTCAAAGGAGAAGGCATCTTGCCTTTAGGGCTTTATGGGCAGATGGATGTGGATGTGAAGAACTATATATGGAAAGGGAATGTATATAGGATGTATTTCCATCAGAAAAAGTGAAGCGGTTGTAGTGGTGTGAGGCAGCTTTCGAGCAGGTGGAGTTGTGCTGGTTTTGCTGATCAGTTATTAAAGCAAACAGCCGCACCCCCAGCCAGCCCAGTTTCCTGTGGCTTCTGTAATTAATTGTGCTGCCGGGCTGAGACAAACGGTTCCTCGGTTGTTAAAAGCCAATGTATCATTCCTGGTTCTCCCTGCGAATCCCTGGCTGCTCTGGGAGTCTCTGGACAGTTTTCTGCTGGTGGAGATGGGGCTTTTCTGAGAGTGAGGAACAGCCCACGGCTCCAGTCCTGGCTCTGGCTGGAGGGGCTGCTCTCTGCGCGAGGGATCTCTGCTGTTGCTCAACACCTTGAGAGGGAATCGAGTTTAACCGGAGCGAGGCTGCTCAGGAACAGAACAGGCAGATTTGCTTACTACGTTATCCTGAAGTTACTACCTTGGCAGATAAGCCGAGGTTTACAAATTCTGTAACCCTGAGCACGTGACAGAGCTCTTATCGACACCAGCGGAATAGCGGGTTCGTTTTTTATTGTCCCCCAAAGAGGGATGGTTCTGCTGAGTCTGAATGAAATCCGGCTGCGCTGCGTAGCGGTGCCGGCTGGCTGGAGCCCTGCGCTGCCCGGTGAGGATGTGCTGGAGCTGTGGGTGTTGGCAAACAGTCCGGCAGAGTTGGCTGCCAGCAGCGAGAGCTGCATGAGCCACAAACGGGCAGAGGTAACGGCTCTGCCCCCTGCCCAGAGTCCCGCTTCCCAGGCTGTCCTGTGTGAGCTGGCTGAGCTCCGCTCGCTGCCGGGTGGGATGTGAGGGATTTTGGCTTTGCTCACGTCCTCCTCCCTGACCCCTCATTGCAGGACTGTCCCCCACCCTACTTCAGCAGCAGCAGCCAGCGGCTGGGGGGTCCCCAGTGCGGAGTGTCACGGCTGGAGAGCGCTGCCGAGAACCCCGGCGTGCAGGTGACGGCTGGGTCCCTGATGAGAGCTGGGGGGGAAATGGTAGCAAAGATCCGGATAATTTTGGGAAGAGATGGTGGTCATGGGGAAGCTAGAGAGCTTCTGGGGCTTAGGGAGAAGGTGCTGGGCAGCAGGAGCAACTTTGGGAAGTGCTCTTGGTATGTGACAATGCATAGGGGGGCAGGAATACCGCAGAGGAAATGCCCTGAGGTGTTTGGGTATGAAGTGCCAGGCAGATCCCGTGGGGCTTGGGAATTGCAAACGCAGGTTGTGGTACAATTACCTCCCAGGAGGGAGAATTCCCTCTCTCAGGGTTCAAAGAAGGGCACCCACAACTTTGAACCCTGAAGTAACTCGAGGTTGCACCAGGCCATGAACTTCCAGCTGAGAGAGCCACCACTGCGCTGACCTTTTTCTCCTGGGCATTTCTAGGGAGATGGTCTCTTCTGCATCGGACCCCCCAGCAGTTACCAGCTCCCTTCCTGGGAACAGCCCCGCTTGCCAAGCTACGAGAGCGTGCGGAAGAAAGATCGTCAGCGGGAAATCCATCAGCTGATCGCCGAGAGGTTTGGGCTGTGGGCAGAGCCTTCCCAGGAGGTGAACTTTCCCTCCCCTGCACGAGGGTGCTGGCAGAGGCTTGGGGACAGTCCCCACTCCCATCCATATCGGGCTCTTGCTTCAGCAGTTTGCAGTAGCCGAGGACTCTGTTCTCCACAATTGCCTTTCTCTGATAGCCGTTATCGCTCGGAAAGGCACAGAGTGTACCGGGAGGCTGCTTTGGTGTACATCTGTGCTGGTTAATGATCCATCTCTCCCTGTGCGCTTGCAGAAATGCCTGTGCTGGGAGGAAGGGCAGAGTTGCTGATGAAAGGGCAGGCCCTTCGGATCATCTGCTTGGTACGAGTCCAAGCTGGGAATGTTATTTTTAGATCTGTAAGGCTTCCATGGTTTTTTGCCCTCTTCTCCCCGCAGGACACCTCTGGGAGGCCCCTCGTTATTACCCTGAAGCGTTTATGGCTTATTTATGAGCAGGAGGCTTTGCCTGTTATGACATTTAAGATTTGCACTCCTGCAATAGAACAGAGAAATGTGAACGCATCTGCTAAGTAGGTCCTGTGGCAGCATCCCAAGAGACTCCTGTTGAACAAAGAGCCCTCATTGACTAAAAGTAGAACAAACCCCTTTGAAACCCCAAGTAGAGCACTAAAGGTTCAGCGATTTACCCGGATTTTGAGCTCTTAAAGCTTCACTGTAAAATCTGGCACAGTCAGCACTTGCTGCTTGGTGTTTGTTGCTGTAACTAATGATATCTGCCCTGAAACCAGGGCACTGAGGGCACAGGAGACTAAAGCCCCCAAGATGAGTAGCTGAGAAACCGAAGTGGGAGCTTTTCCACAACATCCCCGTGCCACTCCTGTCACTCGCTATGGGGACAAAGCTTGCCCAGCTCTGCCAAAATCAATGTTAACGACAGCCCAGAGGTTCCTCTCTGGCTGTGCAGTGAAACTCACTATGAAAACCTGGGTACAAAGCCTGTTTTGAAGGTGCACGTATAAAATCCCAGTAACTGATCCTTGGTCAAAGGAAAGTGAACAGTTGTCCTGTTAAAACAAAAAGTCAAGTCTGTTCTGGCCTTGTGACAAGTCCTTGAATGGGGACAGGGATGAGAAGGAACCTGGCACAGAGGGTGTGAGGGGGGAGCAGGGGGAATGTGCCTCTCCAGCAGGTTTCTGCCCTGCCATGTCACGAAGGAGCACTAAGTGCTGATCTTCCAGGTGTTCATCTCGCCAGCAGCTCGCTGCTCTGAGCACTGCGAGAATTTAGTTTCAGGCTGGTGGTGGTTGAGAGCTTTGTCATCTGCTCTGTAAAAGGAGGTGGGATAATCTCCTGATTATTTCTGATCAGCAAAAAACCTCTCCTCAACAGATGCCACCTCCCTATGAGCATGCTCTGAGGCATCCTCCAGCTTTCTCAGGAACAGTAACAAGCTCAGAGACCCTGGCCAGACGTGGTGTGCCAGACCCTTTCCAGGCCCCTCTCAGCTACCAAACTCAGCGAAACACAGCCGTGTAAGGCCTCAGCCCGCGCGTACTGCTTCTTCCCGCGGTGTGAGCGACAGGCGTGCCTGTCACATCATTCCCTGCGTACAAACCTCAGCCCTCCACCCAGACTCACCATCAGCTGAGATGCAGGCAAGTCAGAGGGCAACCACTGGGACAACCACAGAGCCACTGCAGGTATCGCGCTCTGAACGGAGCAACCAGGGACATCTGCTCACTATTCTCTGGGAAACGTGCTGCTACCAAAGGCGATGGAACGGCTTCTACAGAGGACAAGAAGCCAAAGATTAGATGATCTTTCGAAGTCCCTTCCAATCCCTAACATTCTGTGATTCTGTGAAAGGGAAGGTTTGCTCAGCCAGAGCTCCTCCAGGCAGCTGGTGTTACCATGCCTCTGTGAGGCAAGCGCTGCCTGGTGTGCCAAGGACCAGACCCTCAGTGGTCATCTTGTGCTACTTCACTTATTTCTTAGGTTATAGAATGTTTTACTTTATCAGGGTATCAGATACCAGGTGGGAATCCTCACCCATGAGCGGCAGGATGACTCTGTGTCAGTGTGGCTGTGTGCTCCCACAGCAATGCTCCTCTGTGACCGACAGCGATTTTGTATGGACTTCAGATAAAGATCTGGAGAGGCTCCGGGGGTTGTGTCACCTGCTGTGTGCAAATACCAACCACCAAGATGAACTGTGTGATACACAAGCTGGGAACAGACAGAAACGTGGACAGAATACCTGGTGGTCTCCATGAAGAGCGTGAAGCGAAGGGGGATGTGTGGCTAATCCAGTTTACCTCGTCTTTTTCTGCAGAGCAGACAATCTAATAATGTCAACACTGGTGTCCTTATACCACCAATTTTGATAACTTGTTTTCTACTGCAGAGACAATTGTTTACAAACCTGTAGATAAAATGAGGCCAGTGTGGCCATAGGACATTTGAATTCCTTTATTTCAAGCAACATAAACTTGAAAATATCACTGAGTGACTCGGGGAAAACAAAAGGATAAATCTTCTGGATTATGGTTTTATGATACAGCTGCAGCTGCTGAGCTTCAAATACCACCCCAGACTTGTGCATCTTACCAGGCACTCTAAAATTAGTCACAAGTTAGCTTTATGAGTGTGAACTTGCCTCACATGGCTAGTAAATGGAACACTTTCAGGTATTTAAGTTAATCATTGAGGTGAGTTAGACAGAAGGAAAAATGTAGCTTCCTGGGATGCAGAGTTAGGTGCAAGTGGAAAAGGATTTGTCCTCTTCTGCAGTATTTTGAATTAAGACACAAATATAACAGTAATATCTGAAAATGAGTAAAGTTACACAGGGAATTACTAGTGGGACAAGTACTGACTTGTCACTCTTATGAGTGACTGCAGGGAACAGGTTTTCCAGAGGCAGCTCCAGATACTAAAGGAAGGTAAGGAACATGCTATGAACAGCCAAGATCTTCAGCAGCCCCCACAGCATTTAATACACTCGTACAAACACCAGCAGGTGATCCCAGTGCCTGAGCACTGACATGTGCTTTGGGAGCAAGAAAGCAAAGTCCTCAACTGGTATCTTCAGAGCTAGAATGCTCCTGTCCTCAGATGCCAGTCCAGCTGGAGTGGTTTGTCCCAGCTGCTCCTTCCCATCCGTCCCTACATGACGCAGGAGGCTCAGAGCATGGTGACCAGTTTAAAGCTTCCTACTTCTGCGGTAGGGATGACACTGATAAAGGTTTTGTAAAGAATTGCTCCTTTGGGTAGACGACAGATCACTTCCCTGCTCTCACTGCTGCGGGGCAGAGGGACGTAAACCTCTTTGGTGTATCTTACGATCCCGTCCTCCAGGGCATAGAGTGTCTTGTTCCGGCCCATCCCCACCTGGAAGAGGATGAGAAGTGTTAGAAAGGAAAGGCTGGAGGTCCACCACTAAAGCAGATCTGATTGCTGGTCTGCCTTGTTTGATATCCTGGCTTCAACAGCATCTGTTGCTTTGTCTTTTAAAATAAAAGAAAACCACACAACTTCCAGCAATCAGTACGCCACGGTGCTCATTACAAGGGAGGAGATACCCATTCCACCCTGAAGCACAAGAATCCAGTGAGGTTACAGAAGTGTTTTGGGATATCCAGGATATCCCAAAACATGTCCTTTCCAGAGTCACACGGGCACAGGTGTGACTGAACAGGCTCTGTGACTAAGAAATACCAGGTAACAATACCCACTTTCAGGATTATATAGAATATAGGGGAAAAAAATAGCTTGAAAGAGGCACTGAGAACAGGACTCTGTTGTAGGCTGCTGTTATCTGAGAACACAGAAAAGATGAAAAAGCAACTTACGTGAGCCCCTGGATGCCAACGTATCAACCGCTGAGTAGCCAAAATGTTGCCTGCGTGGACAAAGGCACCTGCAACAGAGTGACAGAGTGAGGCTGCAGAGAGATGGAGCTCCCCAAAGCCCTGGCAGAACACAAATGGTTCCAGGACTTAATAAAACTCAGCTTTCTGTGGGAATTTTCTAAGGAAAAATTATTTCAAATGCTAAAAGCATCTAAACAAAAATGCCGTTAGCATGAAATAAAGGGCAATTGAAATGCAATAGCAAAAGGCGATTCTGGTGTTTGACAGATTACTTCTAGGATACGAGGCATTTTCTGGTTGCTGAAGGCATTTGTTTTATTACCTTTTCACATCGATATATTTTCATCAGCAAAGCTAATAATTATTAAGCACTCAGCTGCAAGAATCTGTACTTTGACTTCTGCTAAACCTCATAATTCTCCCCTTTGTAAACATCCGAAACGCCCAGCTTTCAAACACAGCGTGGTGGGGGAAGTGCGCAGGGGTCCCACAGCGTTCCCTCCTCCCAGGCACTCCAGAGAGGCAAAGTTAGAATCAAAGTACATTTTCTGTGGGTAATTTTGGCTGGCTGATGGGCAGCTCATCGTGGGGGAGGCTGACTCACCCTGCCCTCCCACCGGCTACCCCTGAGCACCAGGTTTTGCTGAACCTCCCCTTTCCTTTCTCTTGGCAGAGTGCCTTGTGCCTTGGCCACCTCTGACTGAAGAGCTCAACAATTAACACCAGCACGGGGAGGAGCTGTGAAGTACCGAATGAAACACAAATTAAGCCTCAGCAGATACTCAGACCTACCTTCTACTTTTTTGAATCCATAGCGCTTCCCAGGACTGCGACCACCTAGATTTTTTGAGCTGCCCCCAGTTTTCTTAGAAGCGCATCTGACAGCAACCAGGCTTGTTTGTGGAGCAGTCAGAACTAGGTTGGGAGCAAAAACAACCACGTTACCTGAAAAAAACCCTTTTACACACTC
>NW_010286874.1:7374-10734 GCF_000700745.2 Antrostomus carolinensis
AGTTAATACAGGGTTTAAAACTAAAGACAAAAGAAAGCTCTGAGGAAAAATAAAAAGTACTTCCAAGATAAACCAGAAACAGACCATCTGTGCAAAGAGGCCACATCTCAAGTGCTGCTGCTGCTGCCCAGGGAGGAGTAAAATTCTCAGCAATGTTAAGGAAAATGCCCAAATTCCTGTTTCAGCAGAGCCTTGTAATGAGGTACAGAAGTTCCCATTTGCTGTGGATTGGCCTTATATTGCTCTGAGAAAAGACACGTTGTGATCTCTGTTTGTTTCCCCTTCAATCCAATGGCATTTACTTGGACAGTAATGAAATCTTACAAATGATAAGACTCCAATTCAGGACAATATATAATCACAGAATGGTTTGGGTTGGAAGGGACCTTAAAGCTCATCCAGTCCCAACCCCCCTGCCATCAGCAGGGACACCTTCCACTAGACCAGGTTGCTCAAAGCCTCATCCAGCCTGGCCTTCAACACTTCCAGGGAGGAGCAGCCACAGCTTCTCTGGCCAACCTGTTCCAGTGTCTGACCACCCTCACAGTGAAGAATTTCTTCCTAATATCTCATCTAAACCTCCCCTCTTTCAGCTTAAACCCATTTCCCCTTGTTTTGTCATTAACTGCCCTTATGAAAAGTCCCTCCCCAGCTTTCTTGTAGCCCCTTCAGGTACTGGGAGGCCGCTATAAGATCTCCCTGGAGCCTTCTCTTCTCCAGGCTGAACAGCCCCAACTCTCTCAGCCAACTCTTTCTATATATAAGAATATATAGAATTGCTATCCTGAACATAGAAATTGAAGCATTTTGTGCAAATCCTTGAGACACAATCAGGACAAGTCAAAGAAAAAAAAAATAATCTGTTGTTAGAGACACAGATTATCTCTGAACCACAAAGTGTCATTCACACCACAAACTTCTTCCTTAAACAAACAAAAGACACGGGCAGAAACCACGCTGGTTTTCTCACCAAGAAAGCCAACCCTCTTGTGAGCTTCTCCCTTAGAAAATGAACAAGACAGAATTAGTTCTTTTAAAAATGTCTCCAGTACCTCCTTTCATGCAGTTAGCAGGCAAATCCAATTTCCCCAAGTCCCTCTAGCCTCTCAAGCAGCAGGTTAGGACAGACGGTAGTTCTCCTAACATTCTTGTTTCCTTAACCCCAGTAAAATCACAGGATTAATTTAATCCTAATTAAATTAGCTTAGATACCCAGTGAGCTAGAAATATTGTTGAGAAAAGGGAAAATGCTCTACAAAGAACTGTTAATTTCAGGAGCTTGCTCACTTTTTAAAAAAATAAGCTTTGAGACCTGACAAACTACAGGGAAGTAGGCAAAGATGAGTGGGAGTTACAGTTTCACATACACAAATTCTACAGTTACAGTCCCATTAACTTTTATCAAAAAAACTCCCAACAGGTTGATTCCAGGGTTATATTTGGTGTTGCATGAATGAAACTTGCTAACAAAACCAATGAACCTCAAAGCATGAGATGTGGGGAAGAGCAGACACCTGACTGAGACAGCAGGTTTGTAACTTGATTGAAGTCATGTTGGAAATCAGTGGAAAAACTTCACAGTTCTGATACCCCACCAAAGAAACCATGAGGGTATTTCTGCCTGTAACTTCTAGACTGAAAAAGGGCATTTCTGCCAGCAGATCAAGGGAAGTTCTCCTCCCTCTCTACTGTGCCCCAGTGAGGCCACATCTGGAGTGCTGTGTCCACTTCTGGGCTCCCCAGTTCAAGAGAGACCAGGAAATACTGGAGAGAGTCCAGTGGAGGGTACAGCGATGATGAGGGGACCGGAGCATCTCTCTGCTAAGGAAAGGCTGAGAGAGCTGGGTGTGTTTAGCCTGGAGAAGAGCAGACTGAGAGGGGATGTTATCAATGCAGATCAATACCTACAGGGCAGTGGGCACAAACTGGAACACAGGAGGTTTCATCTGAAGATGACAAAAAACTGCTTTACTGTGAGGATGACAGAGCACTGGCACAGGCTGCCCAGAGAGGGTGTGGAGTCTCCTTCTCTGGAGATATTCCAAACTTGACTGGATGTGATCCTGTGCAACTTGCTCTAGATTTGACTGGATGTGATCCTGTGCAGCTTGCTCTAGATGTACCTGCTTTGGCAGGGGGGTTGGACTAGATCATCTCCAGAGGTCCCTTCCAACACATACACATTCTGTGTTTTTTTAAGCCTCCCGTTTACTGCACTGTGCAAGGAGAGCAGCTCCCCTCACTGTTTGGTCTCTATCTAGCACACATGAATAATGTTTTTACAAAGATTATTGCAGTTAGAACAAGTCCAGAGGAGGCCACCAGGATGATCCGAGGGCTGGAGCAGCTCTGCTGTGAGGACAGGCTGAGAGAGTTGGGGCTGTTCAGCCTGGAGAAGGCTCCGGGGAGATCTTATAGCGGCCTCCCAGTACCTGAAGGGGCTACAAGAAAGCTGGGGAGGGACTTTTCATAAGGGCAGTTAATGACAAAACAAGGGGAAATGGGTTTAAGCTGAAAGAGGGGAGGTTTAGATGAGATATTAGGAAGTTCTTCACTGTGAGGGTGGTGAGACACTGGAACAGGTTGCCCAAGGAAGTTGTGGCTGCTCCTCCCTGGAAGTGTTGAAGGCCAGGCTGGATGAGGCTTTGAGCAACCTGGTCTAGTGGAAGGTGTCCCTGCTGCTGGCAGGGGGGTTGGAACTGGATGAGCTTTAAGGTCCCTTCCAATCCAAACCATTCCATGATTCTATGATTTTTTCACCAGGAGGGCAGTCAAGCAGCAGCACAGAGAGATGGTTATTCCCTTTCCCTAGAGATATTCCTATACTGAAATCTACTAGAAAAGGGTCCATTTAGGTTGGATATTTGGAAAAAGTTCTTCAGTATGAGGGTGGTGGATCACTGGAACAGGTTGCCCAGAGAGCTGGTGAAGGCCCCATCCCTAGAGATACTCAAAGTCAGGCTTGATGGGGCTCTGAGCAACCTGCTCTAGTGAAGATGTCCCTGCTCACTGCAGGGGGGATTGGACTAAATGACCTTTGAAAGTCCCTCCCAACCCAATACATCCTATGATTTTCAAGGCCAGAAGGTTTCTCAAGCCCTCAGTACCTCAAGCCCCACCTCAAAGCTGATTCTTCTTTCAGCAAATCGCACTAGAAACCACCTGTGACCATTTTTTTACCCGCACGAATAACCCCTGAGATAGGCCTGAAACCCACCCATTTCACCACAGCACCGCCTCAACCCCGAACTACCGGCACCGATCTCCCCCCAGGGCAACCCCGACCCCACGGCTAAAGCCTCCCTCCCCAGCCCGCGGAGGGGTGAAGGCGGAGGTGACCCCTCCACTCACGCAGCCTCC
>NW_010286875.1:0-1103 GCF_000700745.2 Antrostomus carolinensis
GACATGATCTGGAATATCTCACTGGCATATGCAAATGCCAGTTCTGGGCTTTGCTAATTGTTGCGCTTCCCCCCTCCCAGGCCTTTACACTTGCAGACCAGACAAACACAATGGCCTTGTACTTTATCAACATTCTTCTCATAACAGATCCCACACTGAAACCAAAACACAGCGCTTTCTAGCTACCGAGAAAATTAACTCTATCCTAGCCAAACCAGGAGAGTTGGTCACCAGTGTGGTGCTGGGAAGGGACTTCTAGAAATCTCTAACTCGACCTGTGGGCCCTTCCCACCAACACTTGTGCAATTCTATAAGGAAGGTGTTAAAATGTCTTCCCAGATGATATTTTCCAGATGAATTCTCATCCAGAAGAGGATTTGTTTGTGTCTTGCTTTACCATTTCCTAACCAGTGTCCTGCCTAGTTTGCACACACAGCAATGGGTCACTTAACCACCTTTAGGCATTCTCCTGAGACAAACTGACTAAAAAGTGGTTCATCTGAAAATAAGCTGCTTTTGTTTTCTGATCATAAAGGACCAATTAATTCCACCTTTACAAACATTCTTCATACAGAGACCAAGGTGCTGCTCTGGAGACAGAGGGAGGATATAGCAAAGGGTGATGTCGGTTGGCTGAAGGTTGACCAGCGCAGGAGGAACATGAAAAGATCAGGTGCAGACATGCCTGGTGTAGGCAGGAGGACTAGGGAAAGGGGAAGGCACTGGAGAATACTTCACACATGTTGACCTTCTGCAAGCAGAAAAAGAGTCTGAACCTGGGGGACAAGAGAGACAAAAGGTACATGTGAAATGTCAGCAGCGTCCACCAGTGCCATCCACGGGCAAGGGGCCAGGCTGAGGGAGGAAAAAGGTGGGGGGGTGAAGATGTGGGCTGGAGCAAGTCAGAGAGGGGAATGCTGCAGAGGAGGAAGTCCTGCCTCACTGGGAAGAGCGCAGTGGTATACTGGTCTGTGCAGGGGATCTGGAGGAGGTGTGGAACGGAGTGGTTTTAGCTCCGCGATAGATCCGTGTCCCTTGGCTGTGCTCTCTGTGTTTGACCTGTGCAGTGACAGGTACCTCCAGAGCACACCAGCACGGCCCAG
>NW_010286876.1:0-3902 GCF_000700745.2 Antrostomus carolinensis
TACAGGGTGCAGGGTGGGGGGGTACACGCTGCTTTTAGGGGTGCAGAAGAAGACCCTGGCCCAGAGAGGGACGTGACCCCAGCCCTGGCCATCAGCTCCCAGTGAGTGCAGCTGGAGCGTGGCCAGTGGCACGGGATCAACACCAGCCCTGCCCCGGTCAGCAGCGTTTCAAACCCGCTGCAGGAGGCTGTTTGCACACACAAAAAAAGGAGTTTGCCAGCATCTTTTTGGCACCAGCATCCCCAGTTTTGCTGGGGAATGATAAGACATGAGCTGTGCTGCTCTCTGCAGGGTGTGCTCCCCGAGAACCCCCAATTTTGGTGAGGAGCCAAGGAAGAGAGTGGCTCTGGGCAGCCAAGCTCATAAAAACCCCCGTCTGCTTGCAGGCAGCACAAACACACAGCCCAGGCTGGGTGCAAAGGGTCACAGTCCGCTTCCCCCAGCCCCAAACAGCTTCTCTGGGCTGCCTTATCCAAATAAAGTCTTCACCCTGTGACCTCCTCGGAGAAAGCAGGGCTGGCCTAAGAATTAGGAGATATTAGTAGGAGCTGGAGGATGCTTTCAGCACCAGCTTGGCTTTCAGGACGCTGCCCACCTCTTGCTGCTGCAAGGAGAGAAGGATTTTGGGGGCAAACCTTGTGCTGAAGCAAACCCAGCCAGGGTGGGACTGGAGAGGCTCATGTTGGGTGAGATCCAGGCTGGCTCAGGTGGGGAGAGTGGACACAGAGCCACGGAGAGGATGAGGAAGAGGAAGGCAGCCAGGGATTCCTCTACCACCCTCACATGCATTTTGGCAGCAATCCATAGGGGAGGGCAGCAGGAACCCCAACTTGGACAATTTACAGAGTAAATAGACAATGTTAGAGGGGGAGGAGAATGATTAAACTGCTGCCCACGGGGAGGGAATCGCTCTGCATCGGCAGAGGTGGGGCTGCAGGGGCTGAGGGAAAGATCCTCCTGAAACAGAGCAGCAGCCCAGACCCTCAAATTGTGAGTTACCGGGAGAATTCAGCATCGTTAGTGCTAATTGATGCTTGAGGAGGACCAGCCTGAGATCCCAAATCCATCAGCCTCATCCAACATCAGCTTCCTGTCAATCCCAGACCCTGCAGAGCTCCAGCGTCTCCTGCACAAACCCCTTCCCGTGGGGAGAAGGTGGTGGAGCAGAGGACACATCTCCTTGTCACTCACACAGGCTCAGCTCAAGGTCCCAGGGAGCAAGAACACCAGTAAGGAGCAGGAAGAGCACCAAGAGGTTGAAAAATCAAAGCTCTGATCCCACAGTGCCCCAGGGACACGGGCTGAGTGCCGGAGCAGAGTCCAGGCTTGCAAGGAACAAGCCAGGGCTGGTTGAGAAGGGTCTCTGGCTTCCATCTGCTCCTCTGCTAATGCCAGACAACTCCTCAGATCCCAGGAAGTGATGTGTTTCCTTCAAAGGGATGGACAAGGTGAAGATTTCCTCAAAAATTCAGCAGAAGATCCATCTCCTCATGAGCTGCACTCAAACTGCTGCCAAACCCATCCACGCTGGGTTACACCAAAAAAACGAAACTCAAATTGCTTTCCAGTCAAAGAAAAGCCATAAAAATGCATCTGGAAAACAAAACACACACCCCAGCGCCTGCAGATCGATGGGCCAGACCTGCTGCCCCCCAAAACACCAACCACAGAACCACATTTCAACGCAGGAAAGCACCTTGGTTTGGGAACAGAAGGTCCCTCCAGCCAGCTGAGGACACAGCGGGTGCCACCCCCGCGGTCACGATGAGGAGCTCGGTGCCAGGAGACAGACCTTTCCTCTTGGACTACTTTATTTGGTAAAACTCAAGAAACCAACAACTGATTTGAACTTCCCAGAACTTCCCTCCCTGAGCGAGTCACAGATCTTGTGGAGAGAGAGAGAGAGAGAGAGGAGAGCGCTTTCCCGCTCAGCTTCGTCACCCAGATGGAGAGAAATCCTCCCCCTCCACGCCCATGCGTCTCACCAGCCCCAGATGATTCCTCCCCAGTCCTCACCCTCGAGGCAGCTTGGCTTCCTCTTCCAAAAAAAAACCACAATGAATCAAAAAGAATCAAAAATGAAACGAAACAAAACAAAAAGGTACTAAAGACAACAGTGAAGAGTGAATCCAGGCCAAGGGCATCGCATCAGCCGAGGTCAACCAACTGCTGGTCAACCAACTGCTGGTCAACCAACGAGAGCAACCAGCAAAGCCCAGTTCTGGGTCAGCAGCCGAGTCCGCAGGATTGGTGAATCCAAGCAGGTGATGACGTGGTGCCTGACCAACAGCCCCCCAAATCCCTAGCAAAGCTGGCTTCCCTTCAGAGATTCCTTCCCTCACGTCCCCTCGGGCAAGGGCCACCACCGCTGGTGTTGAGTGCAGCCGGCCAGGAGGGTCCCCAAGCTGCAGGTGGGGAAGAGATTCCCTTGCTCTGCGTGGAGGAAGGTGCTAGGGAATGACCCCGAATCCTGTTAATGGATCCGGGTCAGCTCCTCCACGATCTTTATCAGGTCGTCCACGGTGGCCTCCCTCTTCATACCGCTGCCATCGTCGATCTGCAAGGAGGGAAAAAAGCATCAGAGCACAGAGACAGCAGCAGGTGCTGAAGAACATTCCCAGACCATCGGGAGTGCATTTAGGATTTGGTCATTTACTGCAGCCTGGAAAGCTCCAGGGAGACCTTCTAGTGGCCTCCCAGTACCTGAAGGGGCTCCAGGAAGGTGGGGAGGGACTTTGGCCAAGGGCAGGGAGTGACAGAACAAGGGGTGATGGCTTGAAACTGGCAGAGGGGAGATGGAGCTGAGATGTGAGGGAGAAATTCTTCACTGTGAGGGTGGTGAGACAGTGTCCCAGGTTGCCCAGAGAAGCTGTGGCTGCTCCTCCCTGGAGGTGTTCTCGGCCAGGTTGGATGAGGCTTTGAGCAACCTGGTCTAGTGGAAGGTGTCCCTGCTGCTGGCAGGGGGGTTGGGACTGGATGATCTTTAAGGTCCCTTCCCACCCAAAGCAGTCTGGGATTCCCAAGCAGGATCCTTGCTGCTCAATCTGAAGGACCCAAGCTCACGTCACCCAGCTCACCTGCAAGTTTGCCACCACCTCTTGCATCTTGGGCCTGCTGATGTCCAGGAAACTTTCGATCAGGTCACCATCGATGAATCCTGTGGCCGGTTCTGTCTTGCGCTCGGTGTGAAACGATCTCCAGGTGCCACTGTTAAGGAGCTGAATCCACACAGAGTAACATCAGCCCCAGCCTGGGGCTGTCCCAGATGGTGACCACGCTGCCTCGGGAGGGTGACACAACTTGGGCCACGTTTTTAGGGCTACCACAAAGCTAGATTCAACCTCAAACCCTGTAAGATTGACTCCTCTGTACCCCAGGCACCCTCTCTTCAAGCACAAAGCCCTGGCAAACACATCACCACCCTTCTCCAGGTGAGCTACACTCCCACCAGAGTGTTCCAACAAAGAGAAAACTCCAACACCCCATCCCACCCCACCCCTGGCTCAGCCCCAATTCACAAGCCAGCCCCCAGCACTGACTGGCCCAGGCTCCTGAATGAGCTATGAAAGGATATAAGGAGTGCTCGATCTTGCCCACGCTCTTGATGACTTTATTGAGCCTGTTCTGCATGTCCAGGAGGAGGTTGTACCAGCTCTCCGACAGCGAGGTCACCAGGCCTGCAAAGGGAAAAATGGAGATGAAGGTGCAGGGTTCACCTCAGGGCATTCCAGCAGCTCCCAACAGACAGAGACTGGAGTTGGGAAAAGGAGTTTCAAAGAAAGACAAAGCACTTTCCTCTCCTGGAAGTAATCCAGGGGGAAAAGCAGGGTTCTGAAGGGAGCATGGCATTGAGAGTCACTCAGCTGGGGAACAGAGAAGAACAGAGACAGGAGGAAACCCCA
>NW_010286876.1:3920-13635 GCF_000700745.2 Antrostomus carolinensis
AGGGAAGGGGACCTGTCACCCTCCTCCTGCTCAGGCTGGTGATCCCTGACCCTTACCAATCATGCCGTTGACTGTGCCGAAGAGAACCGAGCCCTGAGTTGGTGTGGACGTCTCACCCAGGTTCTGCATGACCAGAGATCCGTGACAGAAAACATTGACAAACTCTCCCAGGTGGGACAACCCCACCTCCTGCAAGTGCTGGCGTTCCTCATCGGTTGTGGCCGCGCTGAAATCCAAAGCACCTTGTTCAGTGTGTGCTGGGGTGACATGAAAGCTTCCCCTGCTCCTCAGAGCTGGGAATGTTCATGCTCCTCCCAGCTTTCCTGCCTGACACACAGGCCTCTGTAGCTCTAATGTGGAGGAGACCAGAAGGTCCTATCACCCCATCCCTCCTGTCACACGCTGCCACATCCCCTCACAGCCAGCTCACCTGTCCTTCTGGCACACAAACAAATTGAAAGCGTTCTCTGCTCCTAAGAAGTTGTCGTCGTCCAGGATTTCCACAGCACTCATCCAGTTTGGATTGAAGTCCCGGGCAATCTGGAAGGGGACAAGAGGAGAGGCAGTGGGCACAGATGGTCTGTTCTCTCATCCAGCATTTTTCTTTCACTCAACTGTAACATTCAGGAGTGAGGTGGGATCCAGTCTGTCCCTCTCTGCTGGATGAAGCAGCTGATGGCCCTGGTCCCAGTGACACTCAGACAATCCCCTGGGCAAACTCAGACCAGCTCGTGCCAAGCCATGGCCAGAGCCACTCTAACAATTTAAGGGCACAGACTGTCCCCACGCCTGCTTCATCCCCAGCTACAGAAACAGAATAGACACAGAATTGGCTCGACTGGAAAAGCCCTTTGAGATCATCGAGTCCAACCATGAACCCACCACTGACCAGTCCCCTATGACTAACCCATGTCCCTCAGCACTGTGTCTACACGACTCTTCAATCCCTCCAGGGATGGGGACTCCACCACTGCCCTGGGCAACCCCTTCCAATGCCTCAGAACCCTTGCAGCAAAGAAATTCTTCCTCACATCCCATCTCAACTGCCCTGGCCACAACTGGAGCCCATTTCCTCTTGTCCTGTCCCTTGGGCCTTGGTTGAACAGACCCACCCCCACCTCTCTCCACCCTCCTCCAAGGGACTTGCACAGAGCCACAAGGTCTCCCCTCAGCCTCCTTTTCTCCAGGCTCAACAACCCCAGTTCCCTCAGTTCTACACTGTGTTTGTCAACAGAGATGCAGCCACAGTCACACGGAGCTGTTCCAACTGTACAACTCCAGATGGCAGCTCCCCACCCTGGCAGGCACCAGGCACTCACCCAAAGCCTGTTCTTCTCAAGGTTGCTAATTCATTGCCCAGTTCCCTGGAAACCCTTGGATCCATCCCTCCAGAAACCACAGGGATCTGTCTAAAAGCATGTCCAGGTGATGCTGCTCTCATTGCACAGCCCTAAATCCCTGTCTTCAAAGGGCTGGCAAGGTGGGCTGAGCCAAGCTCCTTCTGTTAGCACCTTAAACATCGTTCCCCCTGCCCAGACTCTATAGGAACAGGCAGCACAGGCTTCCAGCAGCCCTTCAACCAAGCACTGATACCTCCTCAAAGTTTCCTTCCATGGGTTTGTATGCAAGGAGGAGGACAGATCGCATCAGATCTCCCACAAGGATGAAGTCTCCCTTGGTCTTCAGGTAGAGAGCCATGATGTTGTTGTAATGGTTGCACTCCGTGCGCAGCTCCTTCTCTGCTGTCCACTCGTAGAGGCGCACCTGAAGGATGGGGGACAGCTCTGAGCCAGCACGGACACCCATGCCAGCCAGGACACACTCCCCAGCAGAGATCATGGACCTGGCTGACACCCACACAACTCGAGCAGCTTCCAGCTCTGAAATGTGCTCCCAAAACAAGTCAGGGTCTTGCAAGAGCCCTACCGTGCTGTTGATGCTGGCTAACAGCTTCCCGTTGAACTCCACCATGGAGTACACGGCTCCCTTGACCTCCTTCTCAGCCAGGCTCTGCAGCTTCCCTGGAATAAACCCACACACCACCCTGTTAGTTGTCCTGTGCTCCCAAGGGTGACAAACCCAGGTGAGCTGCTCAAAACAACACTGATTCCCTTTGAAACGGTCTCAGGGGATCTGTGGGTAAGTGACACAGGAGTGATGTGACCACAGGGACAGACACACAGAAAGCAACTCCCAGAATCCAGTTCTGGTGAGGGATTCTTGGGCTTCTCTAGGATACAGGGGGAAAGGGAACACGCTGGGATAGCCACAGGAGAGTGACAGCACCTACACATCGTGTCTGTGGGCAGTGGAGAGCAGGCCCTGAGAGAAAAACCTCTGCCTGCTGCTGGGACCTGAGCTCTCTTGGGCCTGAGGAGCTCATCTCCGATCTCCCTCAAGCAGCTGGACTTGGTCATGTGAGAAGACCTTGCTCTTACCATCTGAGTAGTGGAAGACAACGATGCGGCCCTGTTTGGGCTCTGCCTCCTCGGGATACACCATGGCAGTGCCCACGATGAAGTAGGTGTTTGGATCCTTGCCAAGCTTGCAGGAGACCAGGCTGAGGGCGTATTCGTTTTGCAGGAACTGGTGAGCATGAAGCACTGGGCAAAGGGAAAAGCAGAAACAACTGGGTCCTCCAGGTCCCAACAGGCAGCACCTCCAGGTATGGGCAGAGCAGCTTGCCTAGGAGCAGCTGAAAACTTCAGACATGTCCAAGATGGTCACCTGGAGATCCCCTCTCCTATTCCCCACCACCACCTTGCACCATCAAAGAAACCACTATGCCTTAAACCTATGGCTGATGCTCCTCCAGGAATCACAGAATTGTTTTGGTTGGAAAAGACCTTGAAGATCATCAAGTTCATTCAAAAAAAAAAAGCAGGAAAAATGCTTTGACTGAAGGAAATGTGTAAGATCTTGTGAGACCCCACCCTGCAGTGCTGCATCCAGTTCTGGGGCCACCAACAGCACAAGGACATGGAGCTACTGGAGCCAGTGCAGAGGAGGCCACAAGGATGATGCGAGGGCTGGAGCAGCTCTGCTGTGAGGACAGGCTGAGAGAGTTGGGGCTGTTCAGCCGGGAGAAGAGAAGGCTCCGGGGAGACCTTCTAGTGGCCTCCCAGTACCTGAAGGGGCTCCAGGAAGGCTGGGGAGGGACTTTGGCCAAGGGCAGGGAGTGACAGAACAAGGGGTGATGGGTTGAAAGTGTCAGAGGGGAGATGGAGATGAGATGTGAGGAAGAAATTGTTTGGTGTGAGGGTGGTGAGACAGTGTCCCAGGTTGGCCAGAGAAGCTGTGGCTGCTCCTCCCTGGAAGTGTTCTCGGCCAGGCTGGATGAGGCTTTGAGCAACCTGGTCTAGTGGAAGGGGTCCCTGCTGCTGGCAGGGGGGGTGGAACTGGATGAGCTTTAAGGTCCCTTCCCACCCAAACCAGTCTGGGATTCTATGATCAGAGATCTTCACAAGATCATCTGTGAAGATCACAAGTCTCAGCCACACACCGATGGGCTTATCCTGGAGGAGAAAACTGGACTAGGGTATGGTCAGCATTTGGGACCGGTACCTTCGAAGGTGTGCTGATCTATGATGAGCAGGTTGTGCACCTCCACCTCCTCTCCAAAGGATGTCTCATGTGGTGCTGTGCTGCTGGAGAACAGCTTGCTGGTGCTCACGCTGCTGGACAAGGCCTAGGACACAATAAGATCAGTCACATCCTTGTGCTACTTGGAATATCCTCACGCTGCTCCACACCAGCTGAGGCAACTGGGAACCAGGAGAATCAGTGGGAGAGAAGGTGAAGGAAGGAGGTCCCTGGGCCTGAGTGAAGGAACACTCCCTGCACCAGCAGAGATGTGTGACATGCACAGTAGATGTACCACTGCTGAGCAGCAGCATTAATAGAAGAGTTTAGGCAAAGTTGTGGCTTTCACCAGAGCTACTGCCTGAAGAAGACTTGTGCCTCCACCCCTGGGAGAAGAAAACCACTTGTGACCAAAGAGAAACCTGTATGGGAGACTGAAGGAGCAGCACCCAAACACAAAGGTGATCTGATGGAACAGTGAACATGCCAAAGTGGACAGAGATCCATCCAGAGAGCCCTTCTCACCACCACAGAGAGATCTTACCACCCCATCTCCTCCCAGGCTGCCAAAGGCAGAGCTTGCACTCAGAGCTTTGGAAGAGAAGATTGTCAAGGAAAATCTCCATCATGGTTTGATCTGAAGAACTATGACAGTCATGGAGCTCAGGGATGATCTAGCAGCTACCCCTCACCTGGGTGCTGGCGCTGGGTCTGAGCGCAGTCGTGCCCCCACTGGCATCCTGCACCTCGATACGACTTGAGAGCACGCCGAAGCACTGAGATACCTCTTGGTAGCAGATCTTCCTGTGGGACAAACAGAGCTGTGTGGGCAGGAGAACCAGGAAAGGCCACTCCAAGGAGAGCACAGAGGTTCTGGTGACAAGAGGCAGAGTTGTTGGCTTGCTGCTCTCAGCACAAGTCACCAATTCAGTCTGTGTGCTGACCGAGCCCACAACAGGAACGCTGACCACGAAGTCTCCCCTCAAACTCATCCTGTGCAGCAGAGCAGGGGTCCTCAAGCCAGGTTGCCTCCCCCTGCTCAGCTCACCTGGGTGATTCATAGAGGGGAACCGTGCGGATGTGCAGCTTCTGGATCTCATCGATGGTGCCAATTGTCAGGGTGCTGTTATTGGCCAAAGCCAAGCTGTATGGGGGGGAAAAAAAACCCATGAGTGATGACACTTCTAAGGTGGATGGAACAGCAAGAACCTCCCTCATCTCCAACCCCCTCAAAACTGCTGATCCCAGGATCCCACGGCAGCATCCCAACCTCCCTCACCCCATGTCACATAAGCCAGGCTCACCTGTCAGGATACCCATCCGAATTGAGGGGACACATGTAGTTCACCTCCTTCAGGTTGACATTGGAGAAGACCAGCTTGTGGTTACTGCTGTAGATGACGGTGGGGCGGTCAGAGCAGGCAAAGACATTGGTGGTGGAGAGAGAGCGGAAAGTCCTCAGGACAGTGGGCTGGGTCCCCAGGGTCACCTTCTTGCGGTCACTCAGCAAGCCTGCAGGGAAGGAGCAGCGGGGTTGGGAGCTGCCACAACTGTGAGGGTGGTGAGACAGTGTCCCAGGTTGGCCAGAGAAGCTGTGGCTGGTTCTCCCCCAAAAAAGTGTTGAAGGCCAGGTTGGATGAGGCTTTGAGCAACCTGGTCTAGTGGAAGGTGTCCCTGCTGCTGGCAGGGGGGTTGGAACTGCAGGAGCTTGAAGGTCCCTTCCCACCCAAACCAGTCTGGGATCCTCCAGAGTCTGCTGGAGAAATCCACCAACTCCCAGTGCCCACAGCCAGTCCCACCTGAGAACAACCCCATCACCGTGAGAACACAAGAAAAAAAAAAGCTCTCTCTCCAGAAAGATGAAGGAAATTGTGTCAAACAAGAGGGCAGGAGCCCAGTCACCCTCTCCAGCAGCCCGCTCAGTGCCAGGCCCTGTAGTCACCTGTCTCGAGGCTGAGCCCAAAGTAGAAGAGAGCTCCATCCCCCAGGGCACACAGCAGGTAGTGGCTGCTTTCCAAAGTTGTCAGCAAGATGGAGAGAGGAAAAAAAAAAGCGAGGGATAATTTCTGCAGGGAGCAGAAGAGAAGGTTGATGTCACTCACAACTCAGGTAGATCAGTGACCACAGCCACCAGCCCCAGGAGAGCCCTACCTCCTCCCAGCATCTCCTTGTGCAGCAGTTCAAACGAAGGCAGCTTGAGGATGCGGGCAGAGATGTCAGTCCAGAGCCCGATTGCACACAGAGGGGACATGCCGTTAGTGTCCCCCAAAGGGGTGATGTCCAGGCAAGCAACTTCATGCTCCATTTCTGTGCAGCTGGCAGGAAGGAGGAAGCAGACAGAGGTGTCAGTCTGGAGCCCAAAGACAGACAGCAGAGGCTGAGAGCCCTCAGGTGAGGACAAGAGATGTTCACTCACCTGATCTGCCTGAGCTCCTGGGGTCGGATCTCCAGGTAGTACAGGGCTCGTCCCACAGCCACCACCACCTGGTTACTGTTGCAGGAAGCCACGCTGATGTTCTTTCCATTGGGTTCTTTCCATTCACTCACCAGGGCTTTGGGCTCTTGACTAACCAGTCTCACAGAGGCAGAGGTGATCTGGGGAGAGAGAACATCTCTGCTCAGAGCCAGAACAACACCTCCCTTCTGACATGGGCCCAGGGAAGCACTGCAAACCCTGTCAGTGATAAGGAAGGTGGGTCTAGGTCAGCCCCACAAGCAATAAGGGCTGTAGGGTCACCATGAGACCCATCTGCATTACCTGGATCAATTGCTGATGGGCCACATTGCCGCAGAAGAAAGTCTGCTGATCATCCACAAACCCTGTGAGCTCTGTTTCTTCTACTTCCTCTCCATTTAACATAAGAACCCTGAAGAGGAAAGGCAACTCCTGTTATATCACACTCCAACACCTGGCTGAGAGCCTGACTCAGAGTTAATCCCACCTTACCTGGTCTGGCCAACAAAGGACAACACCAAGGTATTGTCTGTTTCACGATGACAGTCCGACCTCAGGGGCCACAAACCTGTGACAAAGAGAGGTCACATTTGCTCACAGCGACCATCCCAAAAGCTGATGGGTAGCAAGTCCCCTGCTCCACAGCCCACCCTCAGTCTGTGTCCCCAGTGGGCTCTCTCAGGGTTGTGGGTTGTGTCTGACAGCTCTGAGCAGCTCACACACCTTTAATCCCCGGTAAGTCAATGCTGGCGTGTTCGTGAATCCCGATGCCGTTCCGGATGATCCGCAGGGAACCCTCTTTAAATGCACCTGAGCACGTGACCAGCTGGAGGAAAACCAGATGATTTTTACCAACCATTGTTGGGAAGCTTCCCCACTCCTCCTCGTAGCAATGGGTTCAGGGGAGGATGGTGGGGAACTCCTCTTCTCCACTTCTCAGAGGAAGTTTTACAGCAGCTGATCCTTCCTCATCGCACAAAGACAACCACTTCCTCATGAACGAGGGCATCCAAGAATGACCCTCCCCACTCACACCACTCTTCATTGTAAGACCTCAATACCACCCCTGCACCTGGATAAGCCTTTGAGATCCTCCTATAAATGGTTTGCAGTCTTTTCCTTCCATGGACAACCCACACATACACCTGGTTGGCCCAGATATCCTCAGTTCTGAGCAAAGAAAAGCAGAATCAACGTTACCTGCCCTTGGCCTTGTCTTTCCAGGTCCACCACACACATGTCAACGATGGGACCGAGGTTGGTGAAGGTCTCCATAGCTACTACATAGGAGCCTTGCTCGTTGCTGTCCACGTTGAGCTACGAATAAACATAATCATCGGCTTTTCAACGAGCAAGACCAAGCAAGTGGATGGAGTGTAGGGCAGACAAGGAGAAGAAAGGACAATTTATCCACATGCACCTCTTGAGGCCATGGTGAAAAGAAATATGTACAAAATTCTGGCTGAACACACAACTAAAGCCAGAAGAGAGTCATCAGGTACCTTCACAAGCTGGGAATCTCCAAGGCGAGAGCCAACAAACACGACTCCATTGTCCAGGTAGGTCAAGCACTCTGCAATGGATGTCTGGGAATTGAGATGACACAGATGAACCATCACTAGCATGAAAAAGACCCTGCCACACCCCACAACCAACGGGAAGACCCTGGGCACAGGAGGGGAATTTAATCCCTTTACAAAACCCACAGACAGTCCAAGCTTCTCGCGGGGACAGTGTGCAAACACCAGGCAAAAAACCTGGGAAAATGGTGTGAACTTCCAAGTGCCCAGACAGGGAATTTCCCAGCAACTGAGTTTCCCAGAGCTGGGACAACTGGGAAACATCACCCCACCCTGGGCACCAGAAGAGACACCGATCCTGCCCCTCAGCAGAGCATTTCCAGCCTGTGGAGCCTCCCAGCCCCATGGTGAGAAGTGACAGGGACAGCGCACGCGATGGGACCGAGCCTGACCTCGCCGAGCAGTTCCACACGCAGGTCCTTCAAGGTGACAGTGCCATCCATCTGTTCCTCCTTCTCCAGGAGCAGCATGAAGAGACGTCCTTCCATGTCCCCCAGCAAGTAACGGGACCCGTTGGGATCCACGCGGTTGTGGCACACGATTGTACTTTGCTGCGTGCAAAGGAGGAGAGAATTTTTAGGAACTTGTTGAAATCACCCCAAAAAGGGCATCTAGCAAGGATCCACCTCTGTCCACCCAGAAGGGAACAACCACATCCACAGCACATCAAAGTCCCACGCCAGGGCGCTCCTCCTGAGCAGAGGGAGAGGGCTGGATTCACCCTTCAATAAATCATATCAGAAAACACAAATCTGTGGCCAAATGATCTCATTTTTGGTCATTAGGAACCACTTCAGGTTCCTAAATTAAATCTGTCACCAGCTTGTCCACAGCCCAGGAAAGATGCCACCAGAAAACCTGTTTTCCTAAAGCTGGGACTTCCATAGATGTAGGGATGCTCTTGGGGATCTGCAGAGCTCCCAGCCAGCTCCATCTCTGGACGTTTTGCTCTGTTGGTGGATGCTGCCTCATCTTCTGTCAACATATCTGAGGTTGGTTTCAAAATCCTGAACTTGCAGATCTTTGATTGTACACAAATATCTCCACTGGTCTTGAGTACAGAGGCTCCTGCACTCTGCTTGCAGGTGAAGGCTCAGATCTGGACGTCAGCAGAGCACAGATGACTCGCTCCGCCTGCTCCAACACCACAGACTCCATCACAGAGCCTCAGCGGAGCTCTGAGAGCTTGCAGGCACTCAGGCAAGTGTTTCTCCACCCCAGATTTAGAGTTCTTTTCTAGCCTGACATTATTTCCTCCTGAAAAGGACCTTTTGATCACAGCTCAAGCCCTCTTTCCGCCCTGAGCAGCGCCTCAGCCGCACCATTGGTGTTTCCTCTACTGTTTAAATGTGGGAACTGGTCCTGGAATGTCCCTCTGACAAAACCCACAAACCCAACTTCTGTCACAAACTCTCTAAGTCTTTTTCCCTTTGAACAAGTGTCCCAGTCATACACTGGTGGACTCAAGTCTCCAAGGGGTTCATTCATATCTTTTGCTGCCTGAAATGATACCATGAGCCTGGACCCATGCCCAAACCACGTTCTACCTCCTAATTCATCCCTTTCTCTGGGGGCCAAACAAGATTTCAGCTTTACTGCACCGTTTCCAAACACTCTGCAGGGAGCAGAGCAACAGACTGCAGTGCAAGCACGTGCTGCCACCAGTACAAGGATCACACACGTCCCTCAGTCCCCAAAAACACAGCCCAGGCATCGTGTGAAACACTCACACTCACCAAACCTCTCCATGTGGCTTTATGAAACTACACCTGGAGACAAAAGCTGTTTAAATCCGTGACTACCAGTAGCCCAATATCCCACCAGCACTCTGGAGAGTCACCTGGGAATGGAGGAATCACACAGGACATGGTTCTAGACCTCAGTAGTCACTCACCTTGATGATAGGTGGAGCTATGGCGAGGTATTTATCCCCGTTGTGGTAGGTGATAGACTCCTGCCCAATGATGATCGCGCCTCCAAAAGGCTCTGGCACTGCACAGGGAAAGAAAACAAACATCTTTAAATGAGAGAACCTGTGCAGCACGAGACCTTCAGCCTCGAGAGAGAAATCACAGGATGGTGGGGATTGGAAGGGACC
>NW_010286877.1:0-15989 GCF_000700745.2 Antrostomus carolinensis
ACATGCTAATGTAAATGTAATCAAGTCTCATTACTCAAGCGTACAGGGATCACCACAGAGAAATAAATAATGAAATGTTTAATTTTCCCTGAACTCTTAAGGTTCGGTTCTGCTGAAGGTGGCACATGTCGGGTGGGGACTCAAGCGTACAGGGATCACCATAGAGAAATAAATAATGAAATATTTAATTTTCCCTGAACTCTTAAGGTTTGGTTCTGCTGAAGGTGGCACATGTCGGGTGGGACAGACACGGGACTGTTCCTGCCCTGGCACCAGGTGTGATACGAAGAAACGGAAAGAGAAAGCAAACGTATGGAGCATTGCTTCTCCATACTGTAAACATCTTCCAATCCAACACAGAGGACATAAGAGAGAAAATAATAGCAGTGTCCTCAGACCCTAGACCCACCCTGCTACGTGCATCACACCACATCATCCCCTTCACAAGCATCGCGAGCCAATTCCAACACACCAGCATCAGTGTCTCCCTGTCTCTGCCGCGTGTGCTCCATCTGGTACAACCTACACCCACTTTATGTCATTAACTCATTTCAGTGACTACAAAAAGCCTCCTAAATATTTGGTTTCTGAAGCCTTTTATGACCTGTTTCGCTCCTTTTCAAATGTGTTGGGACAGAAATAGCATCAAAGAGCTAAATAGGACTCGTTACTCATAATATCTCTTTAATCTTAGAAACAGCGTTCAGCAGATACTGATCTCGGCAGTGGCCTGAGATTAACGTCCAGGGCCCAGCTCACAAGGAAAACAACGCTGGGTGAGCAGCTCCGTGCAGCAAAGCATATTTCTCAAGGTGACATGACCCCACAGAAATATTTGTCAGTGCATGCTGCACATCTTCAGAACAGAGAGTCACCCTGAGCACATAAATACTGTCCAGTGCAGAAAAGGCAAGAACTGTATTTATAGCAAGACTGTAGAGATGTTTTTCTCTGAATTTAGAGTGTTCCCAGACCCTGATGACTGTGGCACACTGCGGGGTACAGAGGACCCACGTGATGGTCCAGAACCCAACAAGATTTGTTTCAGACAACTCACCCTTTGCTGGGCTGGTGCAGACCAAGCACCAGGCAAGGAGTGGGAAGCAGAGACTCAAAGCCCAGCCCTTGCACAGGACACTGGTGTGTTTTTATGTGTTCCCCTCCCACCAGCATCTATCTCAGCCATACGATGCTGATAACAGGCAGCATTTTCTCACCTCAGACAGGCACTGTGACACTAAGGTGACTAACATCTGAAAAGAGCTTCGAGGCAGCTGGATGGGAGCGCTGGCATTATGATTAATTCCATAGACTCATGTGGATTATAATAAGCACTAAAGTAACCCATTGCACAGAGGACGTGATATTATACTGCTGTTGTCTTGTGGGGTTTTAGCCTTTCAGCATCAACTCATAATCAGCAAGAGAGGGCTACACATCATTGTCTAGGACACTCAGCAGCTCTTCACGTCTTCCTAGGGCAGGGTACCTAACGAGAGCTAACAGCAAATGCTGGAGAAGCCAATAGTACAAGTCATTACAAAGCCTGACCAAGGCAAGAGCCTGAATCACATTAAGGGTTCAAAGATGGTGATGAAACCAGAACAGCACCTATGGGGGTCACCACTGGGTCCATGACAGCTTCCACAGGGAAATAACTCCTATTGCTGGGATAACAAATGTGCAAACACCTCCCTGTCCTCACTGGCTTGCCTGCACTCTGCTGGGTTCAGGCTCCTGCTCCCAGGGCCAGGAGGCTCTGGCCAGCACTGCCGGGCTGCTCACAGGGGTCCAGCATCAGCCCTTCCCTCCCCGAGCCAACGCTCCTACTCAGACAACCTCTGTGTCCACAGCCAGACCACAAGGCACCTTACAGGCAGGATGGGTGACCAAGCGAACAGTTAAACTCCATCCTGTCAGTAGCCAGTGCCGCTGAGCACGGGGAAGTCTCTTCTGCTCTACCCTTTGGCAAAGGGGAAGATACAGATTTGCCCAAGGTCACACAATAAGTAGTTAGAGCCTCAAATAAAATGCAAGACTCACGGGTACCAATCTCCTTCTCCAGTCACCATCAGGGCCACCTCTTGCAAGAAGCACTTGAGGGCATCGTGGCACATCAAAGCGGTATCACACCACACATCGTGTCTCACTTAATGCAAAATGGTCTTTGGCAAAAATGATATTCGAATGGGCTGTTTCAGTAAGACAGGGATCTCCAGCACTTGTGAAGCTGTTCCCAGAGAATAACGTTATACAAAGCTGCCAGCTCTCCTCTGTCACCCAGCAAAACACATTTCTGTCCTCACATCTGACACTCTTCGTGGAAGGATGCGATAAGCACAGACTTTCACTTAGAAGTTTGAGGGGTTTTTTTAATTAGAAGAAGAATGTTACGTGAAATTATTTTTATATGCAATCTGCAGATTAGCTCCCTGACTGAGAAACAGTTTGTGACCCCTGTGGTCACAGGTGCCTCTACAATGTGTGCACCCTCCATGACAAAATCAAATTGCAACGATCAGAAAGATTAGAAAATTATGAACATACACACAAAATACAGCGTTTACAACAACCACCAGTAATCTCACACTCCTGCCTGGCTACAGACTCAGTGAAATGTAGCCAGAACACACATTCTCATCAGAATTGCTTCCTTCCTGGGAAGGACGGAGATATGGTACACCTCGCAAGGGAGGTGCAACAGAGCTTTAAATAACCACTTACAAATTTTCCTTCCAGAGAAAATTACAAGTCAGTTAATGCCAAGAAATCCCAAGCTAAGATTGATAAAATGGGACTGCCTTCTGCATTTGTGCAAAAGGAATTACGGAGTCATGTGAAAGTTTTTGGCACAGCAACCAGGAGGAAAGGGAATTCTCGCTTCTGCCTTTACTTAGAACATCTGTTTCAAAAGAAAGAGCCACGGTTTGGTCCTGGTATAAGACACTTGTGATTTGATAGGGTCAAAGGAGCTGCATCTATTTGCAACAGGGAGGAATTTAGCACAGGAACTTTATATCTATAAAGACTTCACCTGAAGTCCTGTATGAAGCAAATTTTCCTGCTGGGTTACAGCAAGGCTGGAGTCAGCAGGATGCCAGGGTTCAAATCAGATATCTGCAGACTGGTAAGATGTTTCACCTCTCTTTGGCCAGTTAATTTAAAACAGGATTAATAATTCCTGCATTATTAGGATTTTATGAAGCTTAATTAATTAAAGGTCATCAAATGCAATGAGACCCGCATATGACAGATACCAGATAAATCCAGACTATGAGTATTAAGTCACACTGTGTTGGAGATGTAGAAGCAGCTCTGCAGAACGGCTGCCAGAACGTGCTCCCCCCACCTCCCCTGCCAGGGCTGCAATGGGGTGCTTGGCTGGGCTCAGCCTGGAGCAAAAAAACCCCAGAGAATCTAGAGGGGAAAACAGAAAACCCACAAAGGCAGAAGTGTGGATTCACAAGGGGCATGGGTGCAAAACACCTGGTGACCAGGCACTGTGCCAGTACACTTTGGGGTCTGTCCCTGCAGATGTGTGTGAGCATTCAGGCAGAGCTGCTCATATCCAGCCTGAGTATGCACACGTATCGTTCAATTCAAATGAGCTCACCATTCTCCAGGACTTTTAATTACTAAAAACGCAGCAAATCCCTTTAAATATGCCAAACTGGGGTGGGCAGAGGGGTTGTTCAGGATTGAAGTGGGATAAAGAGAATAAAATGCAAATCTCCCTGCAGTTTGTACTTATGACTAATAACTATCACAACAGATTCATTTGGAAACACGCTTGTGACGTTAAACTTGTCAATCCTCCCCACCTCTCAAAGCCTCTGCTCTGTGACATGCCTGTGCCAGCTTCTTGAGACCCACACAACAGCAGCTCAGAAAATGCCATATCTCTCCAGCTTTGGATCCTGCTGCTGGAGTCAATACTTGAGAAGCAGCACCTGCAGCCAGGGACCAAAGTTTTCAGCGTATGAGTCGATGGCACCCTGAGAAACAAAAACCCCAGCCATGCGAGGGTTTATGAATAAGCATGAGGCATCCTTAATCTGCAAAGCTGCACTCGGTGATCTCGAGTTCACCACGCAGGCAGTTTGCAGCTGCACAGCTGAGCCATTTCGGTGGTTCTCTCCAGCTTTTCTCAGAGCTCCCACCATCGCGGCTGTGTGACATCGCGTGTGCGCGGGGGTGGCGGGGAGGGGACTGGTGATGCATGAAGCACTGGATGTCCAGCAGAACACCAGCATCTGAGAGAGACAGCAGAGTTGGGGGGTGGCAATCTGTCCTTCCTTCTCTAAGGATCCAGCCCACAGCCTATGAATTTTTCACTGGAAATTAGAATCCTAAATCCCATATGTGACACCACCAGCCATGCCGCTGGGCAGTGGGTACGTGACAGCACGAGGTTCTGCTCTGCCTGCAGCTCCAGAGAGGAGCTCCAACTCCAGCTCTGCCTGTATCCTATTTAAAGATGTTTGTAGGTTGGGAAAGGCTCCAAACCTTTAACAGACCACTTCTGTCTCTGTGAAATTATCAGGAAGGATTTAAATGTAATTTATAACTATTAAAAAACCCTGTCCTGCATTTGAATAAAGCCATGCCAAATCCATATATGTCCGGATTCACTGTGAGGCCAGGTAGGGATGGTCATTTAGGCATCCTGCTTCACTAAGAACCCTGTACAAAAAAGCTTATATCCTGTGAATCTACACAAATACATTAGACAGAGAATGAAAACCTCATTGAGATTAGATTTCCATCTCTTAACATCTACGTACACGACAGATAGGATTAGTAAATGAACAGACTACTGAAGGAAGGAGGGAGGATTAACAATGGAAAATAAAAAAGGTCGATAATCAGTGGCAGCTCTTTGGAAAAGAGACTTAGGACAAACGGCACAAGCGGCTTCAATTTATTTACTTCAACAGATGAGAGACGCAGAATATGAAAATGAAAGAACAATCTTCCTTTAATCTGTGGGGAGAGTGGGGCTGGGTACAGCCTGCACAGGACATCAGAGCCACTGACGAGGAGAGTTCTCCGAGAACATGCTCTGACAACTCTAATCATCCCATGGCCTGGGAAGCTTAGAATCCAATTTCAGCTCCAGCTATTATTACAGAAGTTTTAATCTCTATTCTTATGCAAACAATTTGAGGGAATGATGGAGAGATAAATAAACAAACAAATGAATAAAAATCAGGCTCACACACTGACGCAAAGGAACTGTTTTTTGTTGAGATGAGCATCACATGCTGGTGTGAGTTTGTGAGTAACAGTCAGGATGAAGATGGACATGACAGGTGGAGGTTATCCTCCTGCTGCTTATGCTGGCTTTAAATCAAGTCCAAATTTTATATTCCAGACACAGCAACAAGGAAGCAGTGACTGCTGTAATAGTGAGCACAAATGCAAAAAAAGAGCACTGTTCTTCATTTATGTCCAGACAAAGAAGTTCTGACCTATGAAGTCAACGTTTATGAGCAAGATAAATAAGCAGGCAGCATCTGATTCTACTAGACAAAGGCAACTTAATATAAAACCGCACTCGCTCTATGATAGTCCACCCTAACATCTGTCTGGGCTCCAGCACTGATCAGTAACAGACATTTACAGATTTTTTTTTTTTAAATATACATTTAGAAGTTTGGGGATCTTCAACTCCTGCAGCAATAGGCTCCACAGTACCTTTACTTACTGCATAACAAAGTACCTTCCATTGCTTTAAGTATGATAGTGCCTACATCAGTAGGTTGCTTCAGGGAAGCAAAAGCAGTTTGGATGCACACTGGTCTCATTACTTTTTGTTTGGAAGATTTTCAGAGAGGGGAGGAGATTCCCAACACACCTCCTGCACTGGAGGCACTGGCTGAGAAGGATCTGGAGGCAAAAGTCCACCTCAACTCCAGAGTCAGTGAGGGACTAAATTCCAGTGTCCACATTCAGTGTCCCATCTCTTCAACTTGTGTTTTACACCTCTACCTGTCCACTTGTTCCTCAGTTACAAAGTTTTATCAGAAAAAAACATAATTGGCACAATTCCGTTTTCACCAAAACATCATGTTTTTTCTTTTCCAAAGAAGAATGAAATGGTACTGTCCCCTCTGACCCGTGCTGCGCTTTGTATCCACCCCTACACAGTTCTTGAGTCAAAGACACTCTGCTCTTGGGCTCCTGAAGCCACAGAACACTTCATTTTGAGAGGGCGAGCAAGACCAGTCAGTGCCTCTGCTCCCCCAGAGCCAAGAAAAGAAACAACCCAGAGTGAGCAGTGATTCTATTTCATTAGCACCAAAAGGAAATTAAAGATTATTTTATGCAATCGGCTTTTAGTCCATTTACAACTTTCTGCATTAATATTAAGATATACACTCTCACTTTTGTCCAGACTGTAAAAAATGTATGAATTAAAGATATTTGAAAGTTATTTAAGATTCTTGCCCTCTGAACAGTTCCCTCAGAAGGTGAACCTTTAGGTCTTGGCCTCCCATTTGCATCTGACTCTAAAATACATTTGCTGCTTGTTAGCAGATTAACAGATGAGACAGAGGGGAGTTAAACATAGCCAAGGTGTGAAAAGTAATTATAGGCTGCTGCATCAGACTGGGAATAAGAAAAGCCAGTGTTAAGTGTCTGCTGTAAGAGGTGATATCTATCTTTACTGGAAGAAGAACAAGGCATAGCTGAACCTGTTTGTATCTTGAGTAGCTGACCTGTATCTCATTCTATATCTCCATGTCAACCTGTTCAGACTGCCTGCCCTCAAATAAACTTTAATCTTCTCCAAGTGCCCTTTTGGAGGGTCAGATTCTGTAGCTGACTTAGGCAAGAGGTACTGTCAGGAACAAGGGCTGCACTGAAGGTCTGGTAAAACCAGCTGCAAACCAAGAATGATTTCAAGGGACAACAAACTTCCATTGAGAAAACGGTGGGGGTTGGTTTGTTTGGTTGGGTTGGGTTTTTTTCAGATCAATGGAGACATGCATGGTCGCTTTGCTTGGAAAGCACCAATATCAAAAACCTCCAATTTACAATCCTAAGAGAAGTGACATTCCCCCACTCTCCACAATAAGCAATATGAAGCAAAGACCGTATTAACCTGAAGCTTTGAAACTTCAGGATAGTCATTAGGAAGAGGAGACAGCACTGCCCATGACTGCTGCACACTCAGGAACAGGCCAGGGGGATTTTATGGGTAATTGTGAAAAGAGCCATTTGTGGGAAACCAGCTCAGGCTGCCCTTGAGCCGCCTTTTAATCAAAACTGTCTTAGTGCTATTCCTTCCTTCTTATATTGTATTCACTTGTTGTCTTTTGCCTTGTACTGTGGTTGTAAACTCTTGGAGGCAGCGTTTATAGCTTTGTTATGAGTGAAACCCAGGTGTCATCAAAGCCAGGGGTGATTTGTCACTTACATCAACAGAGGCAGCTTTTCATCACATGTGATTTGGCACAGTGTCCATCACGCCAGAGCCAGGGCATCCAAGACTGCTCTCACAAATAGCAGTGAATGAGGTAATATTATGTGCCCTAGTACCTGTTATTATTTGGCTATATTATTCACTGATTGGGTCAAAACTTTGTTGCTGTGAACCTTATATACACTACATACAACCTTATATCTTGATGCAAATCCACGTCAAGAATGTGAGTGAGACTATATCAGAAAATAATATTTTGCATCATTTTTTCATCTGTTTTCAACCTGTATAAATAACTGTACAAGTTGCAGGGCAATGGAATATCGTTCCCTCTGGGGCTGTATTTCTCTAAGCTACTCCTGTGCTTCCTCAGAGGCAAAGCTCTAATGTGAGAATTGTGTACCAAAGAAGATCAGAAACAGAAGAAAGCAAGTTGGTTTGGTTTTTTTTTTTTTCTTTTTAAAAAGCAAACCTCACCAGCATTCCAATGACTAGATAAACATTTCTGCAATATAAGTGAAGTGGTTTAGCACTGGCAATTTCATCAGTCAGAGGTTATGACTTATGCATTTCTTCAGTTCATGACTGATTCTTTATGCATGCACAACAGCTAATTGCATCCAAGAGAGTTCTCTGCCTGTTGATCTGGAGGTGTATTGCCATATGTTTGGTGTATACTTAATTAACACAGTGCAGCTGCACTGCTTTCCATCTGTATTATGGATTAGATTTCTATTACACATCTAGGCAGGAGTCCCACAATTCATATTTATTAAAATAATTACCCCAAGATTTAGATGGTTGGAAGTACTCACTCAAGCAGCCCAGCATTACTTTGCACAAGGAATATTATTCAGCTATGAAGCAAAACTGAATAGCATGAGTAGTTAAGTGGCTGACACACATGCAGTCAGAACATCAGGCTTGCAGACAGAGGTTAGAGCAGAGCCTGCTGAGCGCTTTTTCCAGGTAGTGGTTCTTAAGATATGAAGGTTATTGGAGTGTGACTCGCCAGTCTATTCATATTCAGCATCAGATTCAGATCTTTTTTTAGCTTCCTGCAATCTTTTTTCTGTAGGCACTGGAAATTTAATTTTAAACTTCGATTGGTACAACACACACATTGGTCTCTACTCTCTGTTTACGAAGCACCTGTGGTTCACAATTCATATGCCTGTGCAGATCGTTACAGGTGGAGAAGCTTGAGCAAGGGTGCAAATTGCACACAGGCATTTCAGTCAAGTATACTTGCAGTAACTTTTTTCCTGCTGTACAAAACCAGCTTGTGTACAAATACACTGAGGTCACAGGAACAGAACAAATCCAGAATGCAAACACATGAATTAAATGTGACTTAATTGCAATGTTTAGATCCAGGATCTAATTCCAACCTCAAATACCTTTTGAGAGCCTGGAATACAAGGATCCAGAGCTGTGGTTTGGGTTTGATAAGAAGGGGACATTTAGGATTTTATGTGAATGTTATTGTCTTGTCCAACTCTGAACTGAGGAAGTAATGTGACTAATTAAAGTCCAAATCTATGCAATTATAGACAGCAACGCATGGCTGAGAAATAATCAAATTTACTTTTCTTATCCATTCATAAAGTCATCGATATAATTTTGTAAGCTGGTTAAGACCTGCACGTAGGAAAGTGAAGATTTCCAATTAGCTGGAGAGTACAAAGGGCACAGCACAGCAGCCAAAGCCGCCCTCACGCTACACGGCACTTACACACCGCACGTCTCAAATTGGTGTTGCTGATCCCATGCCAGGGAAAGGCTATTGTCTGCTAGAAGCAGAATGGAGAGTGACAATCACTTCAGACCACCTGATTAATAGATATCAGCCAGCAACTGGCACCTGACAAATATTGTGGCAAAAGGCACTGATGTGAAGGACCATGCGAGTTCAGGTTCCCAATGAAGCTGATCAGTATTTACTCTTTCAAGTAAGCTGGAATTTTTACTCTCTTAATTTTGGAATCCAAAAGTACTCTGCACCTGCTCAATACAGTTTTTGTAGACAGAAAAGGTAAAACATAAAACAATTCACATGTGAAGAGCTGTGTGTATATAGAAACAGAGCAGTTTCACAGGTGCTTGGCCAGGTCCTGCAGCAAGGCAAGCTGACCCGTGGGTCTTGACCAGGTATCTCTATAATGAGTGGAATAAAAGAGCTGTGGATAAGGGGGTAAGGTGCTAGGCATTTTAATGGCATAATTTGTGGTATCTGCCAGTCTATTGTTTCCTCAACAAAGACTAGGCAGCAGAAAATGCCTGGTTCCAGTTTTCTCCTGCACCACGCTAGATGCCATTGCACTGATTAAGAAATGCCAAGATGTTATGGTCTCCAAATATTATAGCAGACCCTCAAAGGGGAAGGTGTTGACACATCTACCCAGTATTCAAATCAGATCAGTAACATTCAGATCTTCCAGTGCCATTCCTGTGCTCTGAACAGAGACACAAGATGTTTGGCTTGATGCTTCTGCAGCTTCACCTGCCCAGGAAAGGCAGGGGACAGCAGAGCCAGGGGACATCTAATGCATAGGTGTCCTGGTATTCTTGTAGGTTTTGGTTAAAGCAAGAACAATGGGAGGAAGTAAACTCATATACCATTTGGGCACCAGATGATATTTTGGAACAAAAGTTAATGGGTCTGTAAATCTAGGAGATGGGGGAATTATTGGGTCACTTTGAGTTGGCTGCTTTCACAGTCCTTCTGTTTGGCTTATTAGCATAGAAATTTCTAACTTTCCAGCTGAAGAATTTTGGCTGTTTTACGTTTAGATTTGAATTATAAAAGACTTGCTATAACTGGAGGGCAGAGATAGGGAGAGGGCTAGGAAATAAGCTCAAACAGCTCATTGCTTTTTTTACTTAGGGATTTTTTGCTCACTTTAAGGCAACTGTTGTTGGAAAACAACAGCGAGAGCAACAACAGTAGTATTAAATATTAAACAGAAATTCCAGGAGAGGATGCAAGAGAAGGAACATGGCAGATTTTGCTGGAGAAGTTAAATGCAGTTTCATTGATCCATCCAGCAGCCACAGCTCAGAGGCTGCTTTGTGCAGCTGAGCTTTACAAAAATCTCCAAATCCTCGGGAGCAGGCTTAAGGGACTTTATCCATGTGTCAAATCCCCAAACTGAAGCAACATACCTTATCCTAAACAGCACGGAAGGTGGTTACTGTCACCCCAGAGGGGAAAAACAGACTTTCTAAGAATAACTTTAAAGTCTTCCTCTTACTTTGCGTGCCCTCCCCTGCTCCCTGTAATGACATCAGTCGTAGCCAGCATGGGAAGCATCGCGGTCTTTGGCTACGTGAGTGACTCCACTTTCTAGACAAGCTGAGGGTGGTACACAAAGGATCTGCTGGGACCACTCAAACCAGCATGGTCCTGAGCCATGGGCAGAGGCACACAAACCCAAGCCAAGACCTGAAAATGCGAGCCCTCTCCAGGAGCCCACCACAGCCAGGAGCCAGAGTGTTTCCAAGCTCCCTGTCACTAAGTCTCTTGGTCCTTTGAAATAACTGTTTGGGGTTTTCTTGGTTTTGCCAAAGGCCACAGACTTCAACGTCTGTCAGTGGCTCATCAGTACAAGAGCAGGAGCATGGTGTGCCAAAGCAGCTCAAGTAATTTCAAGTGCAAAGCTAAACCTTCCCCTTTGGTACCAGCCTCTACTCTCAGGGATCCTACAGACAAGCAACTAGAATAGACTGTTTTACACTTGCCTTTCCCACCCTTAACTTTCCATTTTAATTAACATTACAATCATCAGCCAAAGTAGCACTGGTGACATTGTGCATTAACAGAAGCAGCAGAATCGCATCTCTTAGTAGAAAACAGTATTTTGCAAATGAACCTCATCCTTTTAAGACTCTCAGCACATGAACACGCATTTTCTTGCTGGCTGATGGTTCATTTTTATACCTGAATTCTCAGGCAACTCAGAAGCATGGTAGAAAATTTCATGCTGCACAAAGCTGCTTATCAGCATCAAAAGAAATGAATTAAGATGGCTGGGAGAAGAAAAAAAAAAAAATTAAAAATAATGCTTATGTTCCACTACAAGAGCACAGAAGGTGGGTTTGCCTTTCAACTTCATGAGAAAATGTTCCCCCTTTTCTCGTTGCTTTGAAGTACATCTGACTCTCAAAAGCCACGTAAGAATAACGAGGCTGTTTGTACATAAAGAACTGACAGGGAAAGTTTATAGCACCATAATCACCAGCTCTCCATCCTACAGTATCCTCAGCAAAGGAACATTAATAAACATTAAAAAGGAGCGTAAGCTAGGCATCTTTCTAATTAAGAGAGGAACAGCCTGCCAGATGAGGTCACTCCCCAGATGGGGTTGAAGGGCAGTGTAAGCATGAGAGAATAAATTCAACGTAAAGGTCATCTATATGGATTAAACTATCTGAGCAGTCATTTCCAGAAACATCTTCTCCAATTAATATTTAATTAAAAATAGAAACACTATAAAGTTTAGCTTTTAACCAGCAAAATTATTTCATGTCCCATAAAACCTTTAAATACAAGATCATGCATTCTTTGTCTCTCCCTATACAAAGTAGGCTTCTGTGAGTAACCTAATAGAGCTGAGCAGCCCAGAAAAGGGCATTTCAAGGGCAGTCAGCCTTTGCACCTTAAAAACCTGTTTCTAGTGACCAGAGACAGCATTTAACAGCTGAATAGTTTACATTATTTTTTCTTTTCCTTCAACTGAGAATTAAATGCAATTTCTAATCAAATATTAATCAAAATACATAATGAACTTGGAGGACCAGAGTAACCCAGGGTCATCAGCAATACCATGTTTCTGAGGAGAAGGTGATGGAGCAAAGGCACTTGAAGATGTTTCAAGTGCAATCTGCTGGTCTCACGAAAGCATTGCCTTGTGCTAGACCTGGGCGAGTTGTCACTGCCACCTCCCAGCCCAGCCCAGCCTGCCCACTGCGTCCTCACCCCGCTGCCCTCAGCTCCTCTCCTCCAGGAGACCCATTAAGCAGTTCAGAACCAGCAGTTCCTAAAGAACTAATAGTAGCTTTTCACTTTCCTTTGCATATCTCCCTGGACCTCTCCTAAAAGTGCCTCCAGCATTTGTTTAGTGTGATTTGAAATGTTCTGTCTCCTATGACTTTGCTGCCCAAGAACTAGGCCACCAAGCAAGTCACCAGAGGAATATTTGTTCTTCAACACTCAAGTCCTTTGTAACCTACTTCCAAGCTTTTAACCTACACCACCAGAAAGGAGATTCAGACTCATCATATGAATTCTTATGTTTGGCAAATACAACAAAGTCAGTTTGCCTCTACACTGTGTGGGTCCTTTCACTGGCCTGAAGCTTGAGAAATTTAGGTTCCCAACTCTATCCCTGATTTCCTGCTTGACTTTCAGAAAGGCACACACTCTCCAAGCTTCAGTTCCGTGTGAGTAGAGATAATACTAACTTATTTTCACATGAGCTGGAGATATTTTTCACAGTGCTATGAAAATTAAAAGTCATCTAGTTCAAAGACTTGTTTTTGCTTCCCTCAAAGTCAACCGTAAAATTCCCCTCACTTCAGTAGTGCAGGATTAATGCTTTTTTCTTTAAGTGCTTGACAGAGCTTCCTCTCCTTCTTCTTGGAACTTAGGGTCTTACTGTTTGTTTTTACTTATTACAGGGACAAAACATGAGATTTGTCATTGTTTTCAAGGGTAACAGAGACATAAGTTGAAATCTCCTTGTATCTGCCTTCTTGAAGCTGTTAGCCTTTCTCACTGGCTTTAAACAACATTCCTGAGAGGTGTGACCTTCTCCTATCAGCCTTTCTGGTTTGCCCACATCTTTGCTCAGGGAAATTTCTCAGGAGATTCTGGGCCACTCTCTGCTGGTTACCTCCTCACTTTAGAAAGCTGCTATTGAACCCATCTGAACTTGCACCAGTACCTGCAGGAGCAGCCTGGGAATCCTCCATGGTAGGAGGCAGAAGCCTCGCCATTCATGGGAGCATTCATCCATCAGGAAACGAGAACAGGCAAGGAAAGGCAATCAGCTTTTCCAAGATGCTAATAAGAAGGCACAATTAATCTCTTCGCCTCCTACTCAACCCCTGCTGCATATATAAATTAAATTAGCAGCCATATATATACACACACATATATAAAATACTCTCTGAGTTAAAGGACACTTCTAACTTGGAAATAAAAGGCAAGAGGTAAAACTGTTGAAGTAAAGCAACAGGCGACACATGCAACATCATTCCTCCCATGACCCACGAGGCCCAGGCATTATTTACATTAGATTATGTATGTGTAAAAAAACCCCTTTTGAAATCTTTTGAAGTATCAAATATTATTTGTTACTAATTCTGCTTTGCAAACAACTGCCTACTGTTTCCGTTTAAAATACGGCAGAGCTGTTAAATGCCTGTATAAATAATAAATGGGAAGGGCATGTACTAAGACTAAGGTCTCTCTGCATCAAGATATAGACAGGACTATGTTTTATTAATAAGAATTTGAAAACCACAGTGAAGTAGGAAAATGGCTCCTCTGCCAGGTTTTAAATCTCTAGTTCACAACCAAGCACAGCCCAGGGTGTAACAGTTCTAACTTTATCATATGGACTTTACCAGAACATTTAGACTTGTATGTATAGATTTAAGAGTTGTAGTGATCTTTGGGAGTGCATTCTGCATTCTGTTTCAGTTCAATGCATATAATGATTAATAGGCCTAGGACTGATGGCCAATCCAATGCTGCTGGGGGTAGCAGAGCAATAGGTTACCTATAATCACTGTTTGTAATCACCTAGAACACCTTCTAACGATGTGCCTTTCTAGACAAGGAAAGCAGTTGGCTATAACATGCTACTGCAGTTTACTAACCCCTTAAAAACAGGACAAGGAAAAACCACAATGGTTAAAAATCTTTTCCATACCTAGCTTTGCTCCTCTGTACAGTCTTTCTGTGTGTTCTCTGCATGATCTTTAGGTAGTTTTATACCTTAAAACCACTTTCATAGCGTCCTCTCCTTCAGAAGACAGTGTAACCCCTCAATGGAGGGCAGCACTGCAATGATGCTGAGAGCCACTCAGTTTTGCTGGGATATTTGTCACTTTAACTGGGTCAGTGGATTGGCCAGGCACGCCTGTTCCCAAGTTAATATTCTACACACAGTTAAAGACTTCTGGCTTCAAAATATAAACTATTCCATGATATCTTTGGGACAGCTGTAAAAGCCTTCCTCTGATTTCTATCCATGCTTAATTGTGCTATGATTATGGAAACTATTATATCATGGATGTGCATACACTGGTTATTTCAGCAGAAATGGTCTTGTACATTTCCAAAAAAGAAAGTCTAAAACCCTTTAGGTACAATAGGCAGTGACAGACGGAGCCCAATTTACATAAAATGACACAAGCATCAAGCTCTTTTCAAGTAAGTCAAAGACTCAGAAATAGCAATAGCAAATACTTTCAGCCTCAAGATGCGCACGTATTACAGTTGCGAAATCTCTGCCAATGGATTATGATTCTTTCTACTTTTGCACTTCAAACATTACTTGTTGGTGTAGAGTTCGCACGCATCTCTTCGCAGATGGCTTTGAAGAACAATGAAGTACTTTAAAACAAGAACTAGAGCATAATCAATTAAAAAACTAAGACTTGGGTATAACTTTTCACAACTCCAGTATTCAGATTCCTTTACATTTAACACATCTGCAGCATTGCAGCTGAAAGAACAGATTTTACAGCTCCTTTATTTAAAAACCTTGTTCTTTGCTTTCAGAGTAAGGGTTCCAGAGGGGTTTAGCTCTCACTTAGATGAAAATAATGCCCAGATATCCAGAACATGGCTTGTGTTGTGAGGATGAAACTGGAGAGTGGGTGCCACAGACAGCGTGGCACTAAGGGAGGAAATCCTTGTCCCTATAGCTGCTCACTTCACCTACAATCGTCTGGGATGCAGTAGCCTGTTCCATACATGCATTTCTTTATCCTGGTGTTTAATTCCTCTGAATTGTGTATAGAACAGCTGAGAGTTACAGTGACAGCTGACAGCAACTAGACCCCCAGAGCCCCCACCTACCCAGTATTGAGTCCCCAACTCCCACAGCTTCCCAGCCCAGCTCTCCAAACCAGTGAGACTGGTGACATGCTCATCATTTAACACAGGCTTCACCTGCTTTGGTGTGTCCCCCAGGATATCTCCTAATAGCCTTCTGTTGCCTGGTGAAGGACCCTGCAGGGTCAGGGAGCAAACCTGTTTCCTGGGAGCTTTTGTCACCTCCAAGGCTTGCATGATAAATCCATCGAACTGTACACATTTATTTTGCATCTCAGCCAAACAGATGGCTTGGGAGAACGGAGGGGATATTAAATTAAGCTAAGGTGAACCTTCTGGGAAAATTCAAGGGAACTTAATTGTATAGTATTAACTTTTACCTATTTCTCCCCTTTTATTTGGTGAATACTTATGAGCAAACTCCACATTTAATGAGGAAGAAAGCACTGATGAAAGGATTTTTATTTTTTTTTTAATCTTTAATCTGAATTC
>NW_010286877.1:16017-51088 GCF_000700745.2 Antrostomus carolinensis
GTTTACAGGTGATGAGGTTACCCTGCAATTTTTTACTGATTACGCCCCAGGCTAAATTAGATACAGGAGATATATATATATGTGTGTGTGTGTGTGTGTGTGTATTAAAAACTTCGAGATAAACACAAAATTTTAAACTCATCAAACAGAGCCCTAATCCCTCTGCAATTTTAAGGTGCAAGTGTTATGTATCATATGCAACGTATATGGTTTTATTACAGAACAAAGAGATAGGCACACAGACCTTTGTATTCCATGGCATTGATCACTTGACATACTCTGTGTCTAAATTTGCCTGGGATAAACCGCAGGATAAACTGCAGAGGTGCCATATCCAGCAGCGTAAGTCACCGCAGGACTAGGAATAGAACCCAGGCTCTCTCCCTGACCCAGCTCCAGCAAACAGAGTTATATTCTGAACAGACCCACTCCAGCAGGGAATTGCTCAGTCACCTTGAGTCATGTGGGACTTGAAGGAACAACCTTTCTAGGTAAAGGAGTGTCTGTGGAAAGGCTGAAGTCTAATGACAAAGGAACCCACGGGAGGGTCTGTTAATGGGAGATTGAGTCTTTCGTCTCCATACTTCTGTTTTAAATCTAAACCATATTGGTGCAGACTAAAAGTCATCCCCTCCTGATAGCTAACTGGTTGCCTCCAAGAAGAGCATTGCAGAATTCTGTAGAGGCCATGAACAGACAGATCACCACAGCATCTTATATCAGCATTGATAAATATAGATAGTTCTTATATAAGAAGGGACATTCGGGTCACTGATTTTTAAGGAAGATGTTCCCATTGATTTCCAATAGGAAACTCTGATCTTATTTATTGTATAAAATGGCATTTTGATTTATTAATATCACCTACTGAATAATATGAATGCTTAATCAAAGTGTAAGTAATGATTATGAAAATACACACTGGACATGGTGTCAGTGCAAAGAGCAAAGCCCTTTATATAAAGAGCAAAAGAAAACAGTGGGGATTAGAGGGAAGGGAATAACAGCTCCTCTCTTTTAGGCAAGGGTAACTGAGGAGAAAAGAGCTTGTTTAGGCTGTCCAAGGTCACATAAAGAACCAAAAGTCACATCCCTTAGAGCACCTGCCGATCACTTTCACATCCTGTACATGACATCCCTATGTCTCCTGTACCAAATCTCCAGGCAAAGCTTAAACTGGAGCAGCAGAAGCTGTGGGAAGCTGGCTTTGGGTTAAAGCCCATGCTAGAAATGACAAATGAAGGACCAACATGTAAAGTTTATCAACTAAATAAATCTTAAAATAAAAGGATTTAGGAACACTGTGATGATCTCACTGCTTACATCAAGCACAAGCTGTGCATATCTTCATATGATATTTACTGTTATGAAAACAAACTGGATTACCAGGGCTTAGTGCTTAAGCAGTCTGTTTCATTAGGAAGGCAAGGAACTTCGGCTGTTTCCATATTACCGATGTGATTTAGGCAGGACAGAGAAAGGATGTTTTCCTGTTCAAAACACAACAATTACAGCAAATAAATAAAATCAATATCACAAAACTTTACCAGCTCACACACATAAATCCAAACAAGGCTGGGAGTTCTGAACCGAGCAGCCTCATCCCTATAAGGATGTATGTGACCTCTGTGAAGTCATTTAGAGCTTTAACATCATTTTTCTGAGGTAATATAAAACCTATCACACTGTCACTGAAGAGTAGGGAAGCTTTACCACTGTTTTCAGGGGACAATGCTGCTGTGTGAGATACAATTAATAAGTGTAATGATGGGAATTGGGCTCATTTTACTGGGAAAATTCTGGTTCCACTGAAATCTAAAACCAACCGTTCATTTCAACAGTGAAATAATTTCATTTTAAAAACAAAAACAGCACAAAAAAATCCCTGCCAACACAACTGCAAGCAGTGGTGGTCGGGGAGGGACTGGCTGGGTACCCACAGGCAGCAACCAGACCCTCCCGACCAGCTGGGACCCGCGGAGCACTCACTGAGGAGGGCTGTGCTCGTCAGGTCCCTCCAGGATGAAATCAGAAGTGCTGCAGATTCAATGAATTACAGTTTATTTTTACTCTGATGAAAGGGTCCGCAGTGGCACACAGAGAACAAATGCAACACTTAAACACTGTTTCATTCCGATTTATACCCAGGTCCACTACTTATTCAGCTTATCATACCCACATCTCCATTCAGCCACACTTGTACAGCCCTACTTCAATTGCAGCTTTAACTGCATTGCTTCTCAGTTTGCTTCACTGGATTTCAAGTAACACTAAAACATGTATTTCCTGTGCTACAGTGATTCTGAACTTCAGTAGCTCAGCACTCTGGGGCAGGATCTTCCTCTTGCCTGTCTTCCTCAAAAGAAATCAAAGGTTTGTACCCCTAAGAAGGGTACAAATGTGAGATATTTTTAGAAGATATTTTTGATCCAGCACTGGATACAAGAAGGCTGAAATCTCACTGCTGCTGGTTTAGATTTGCAGGGACTTAACTGCCCCGTGAATACAAAAGGAGCAAAACAGAGCTTAAAATACGCAGAAGCCAAAGGAAATCCATGGACTGACTCCAGTCAGCTTAAAGGTCAGCTACAGACTTTCCTAAATCAGGATGAGTTAAAAATCTACTTCATTTCCTATTTATGCAAGATCTACCAAAATAACCACCCCAAGAACCAAACCCCTGGCAGGTAGTTTTCCCTGGCCAGGCTGGGAAGGGGTGGTTGTAACTCCTGTCACTTTGTAGGGCTCTTACAGCTGTCGGACTGATCTGCAGGGAGAAGGTGCAGCAGCTTCCTCGCCAGTCGCAATATAAAGAGTTGACAGATCCAAATGGCACGCTGCACTGCTGCTGCAGAACATACTGCCAGACATTTCACTTCTGACATCTCTCCTTTTTCTACGGGAAAGGCAAGAATAAAAATGCAGATCTGGGCTCCTGTTTGGTTGTTTCATGGTTTTTATGTTTTGTTTTGGGTTTGTTTGCTTGTTTATTCCAAAATCACCTTGGGAAATGAGCCTGGTTCATATCACTCCCATAGATAAATTCAAATAATGTTATCTGCGGTGGTTTGTTCCTAGAGGAAGGATGGTGAACCAGTAATTGCAAGAGAATGAAACCATAGTTAAAGGTTTTTATGAAGGCATCAACTCAGACTCAGCATTCAAAGTGTCATATCTACAGGGAAAAGCTCAGCTTCCCAAGGTGCATATGTAGCAACAGAAAGGAAAAGATATCACAAGTAGGAAATTCAGACATGCTCACTTCTCTCCAGGCATCTCTCTGTAATATTTTAGAGAAAATAAAGACTGAGGGAAAAACATGATGTGCCTTAACTACCTGAATTAATCTGGAAAGGAAAAAGGCTTCCTCACAGCAGACATGGGAATGATGTAACAGATGATGATTTGAATCTCCAATTGTGCAAATAATGGAAAGAAATCTTCTAAGACAGAAAGGAAATTAGAAAATAAAATCTGCTGACAGGGAAGCCGTGAATTTACCAACTCTGCAAGCAGTGACAGGAAGGGCTAGACAGGATTTAGGACCAGACAAAAGATTAACTGTGGAAACAGCAAAATGGTAATTTCGCTATGTAGTAGTGATGCCAGAAAATGGACCAGACAACCCAGTCTTTTGTTTTTCATTAAATACTTATGAATGCGCATAAAGATCTGGCTGCTCAAATGCATAAAATATATGGAAAAGGACCCGAGGTATCTACAGAGACAAGAACCATCTTTCAGCTTCATCCCAAGGTGCAGACAACGAATGATTTATTCTTATAATCTTTTTCTATTCATGCAACACTTAAACATAGTTAGGGAAACAAAGCAGGGTTTGATTTTGGTGACTGTCCCTTTGTGTACTAATTATTTTTATTAGCAAGTTAATTTTCATCACAAGCTGTCTGCTTTCTCATCTGGGAGAAACATATTTATAAGGTCAAAAGTTCAAAAATCAACTTTCTGAGCACTGGAAAGGAGAATTTCAGAGAAGGAGAATATCATGCACACGCTGCCCAGACTGGGAAGCTTCTCCCTGGTTTCCAATCTGATGTAACATCCAGAGTGACAACGAGGCTGGTGCTGCTGACCTTTCACATTGCACAAAAGTGAATTTTACACTTTGGCAAACTGCCTACCTGAATCCTGGAAGAGTGGAAAAGGAAAAAACAAGTTTTGACTAGTAACATTTAAGGTGACACTATCAATCACAGGCAAACATCGACAACTCCAGTTAATTTTTTGCTCAGAATGATAAAATACTTCACTGGTAGAAGAAAATAACAGGGAGTTTCATGCTGGGCTATTTTTCTTCTTGTTTTTCTTTCTATTTAGAAGAAAAATCATGTTAAATCTGCAGCATTTTTAATCAAATACAGACAAGGGAAATTGAACTCTGCACAAACACCCTACATTTTCAATGGGCTTTTGTTGCTTTCACTTAAGAGTTTATGGATTGGATAATTTTTTTTCCTAACAAAAATCCAAAACATTTCAGGAGAAACTGATATTCGTGAGCATGCTCCTTTAGTCTGTCTTTGAAGAAAGAGGAGTCTGAAATAGAACAGAATTATTCAACCAGCTCTAGACTCAGAACACTTCCCTGGAGGCGTCGATCTGGCAGCATGTAGGTGAATTTGATTTCTTACTCAGAGAAATTATCTATGTGTTATTAATATTAACACATGCTTAGAGGAACAAATGGATAAGATAATCTAAAATACAGATGAAGATGGATCCTAGAGCCTGGACTTCTGGCAGTGAAGAGAGCCAACCAGTGAGGGACAGTGAAGAGGAAGGTGTCAGACAGCCAGAGTGTGACTTCCAGGTGACCACTTAGACTGCAGCTGGTGGCTACCAACCATCATTGGAAAGGATGCTGCATTTCCTCACATGCCATTGCTGACCTGGAAAGCAGCTTGTGGGTACGGTGTCTGCAACCCTGTAATCACAGGGAGAACAAGCAAAGGGGATGCTGGTACTCTCAGCAGGATCACTGCCAGAGTCCTGCCAGGCGACCATTATACAGTCACCCATCCTGTCAACTGCTCTAGTGATGACCAAAGAGTGAAACTGGTTTCTGCTGCAAGTTTAGGCAGATCCTAAGATCTCGAGATCAGCAAGAGCTGCTTTGGAACCTGCAATAGCCACATCCACACAAGTGTGACACCCAGTGCTAGAAGAGTCTGTACACCTGTACCGTATGAGTCCCTAAGACAGTCCTTATCTGTAAGACCTGCAGCTCACCAAGAGTAAATCCTCTCAGTCTAAAAGATGCTGTTATGCCTTCATGGTGGCTGTGCTCAAAGAAAGTGGAATAAAATCAAGGGAACATTCAGAGCAGGCTCATAGCATTGGTCATTAAAAAAAAAAAACTATATAAGGAAAAAAAAAGATTCTTTGATTTGTCCGTCACACACTTAGAATAAATTTTGTATTGCAGTGTGGTGTTTAAAGCTCATCTATTTTTTTTTTAAATAAGGTACAATAAAGAACATAAAAAGAAGATAAAAGACTAGCTAGCATAAGAAAAAGCTATTTGTTTTCACTTCTTCTATAACAACCTTTTGCTGTCCTGCACTAAGGAGGTTCATAGATGGGCACCTGAATTTCTTGGGGTTTTATTATTTATTTTCATTTTCTGCTATGCAGAGTCAAGATGGGGGGGGGTGGGAAAGTTATTTCAAGGCTTCCAGAAAATCAAAATTTATTCACAGAAAAGAAAGCAGAAGGAACACAGTTACGAGCAAGGAATGCTGAAGTCATCTAGCTTGTAATAAAGTCTATAGCTAACTAGCCACAGGTGCTCTTTACATTCCAGGAGCAAATGAGAATAAGATTGATAGGGACATGATAATGGTTCTGCAACCACAATGCAGTCTTTCTGGAGTACAGGTTTGCACCTGCTCAAAGATGAGGCATTAATATTTATTTAAACAAGACCGTTAAAGAGGAGGGGGGCGTGGAGCAGAAGTCATTAGGTATCTAAACCAAGGTAGAACAAAGCATGCCCACGCCGAACGCCAGTCTCCTGCATTGCAGAGGAAACACCCCAGCTGTGGTTAGCAGAGCTAGACACGGGTTCTGGATGTGACCTCCCAGTTTTTCATGGGTTATCATGTTCAGACCGTGCCTCTGCTGCAGCATCAGCCTGTTCCTACTGGCTGGGTTGCCTGACACGATCTAAAATCAGGGTGGATTTCAGGGTCATATGTAGTGTCTACGGCCAGATTTAAAGTTATTTAGGTGTATTAAAGGCAAAGAGCATTAGGCCTGCACCAGTGCTTCAGTCATCCCTCCCAGTGAGCCCAGTTAGCTTTGCCAGTCTGACCCTACATCCGTTCTAGTTTTGCTCGCAAGTCAGGTGGGCGTGCGGAGGAGAACGCAGCCTCCCGAAGTCAGGTGCTGCAGGGCTGATGGACAGACTTGAGCACAGCAGAGACACAGATCTGTGGATCTTCAAGCTCACCCTGGTTCTGCTTTGCTTAGAAGCAAAGGCTGATCCAGCCAGCACTACAGATACACTCTTCCCAGTTCCTCAGCGTCGGAGCTCGTGTGCCCTGAAAGCACGGTCCAGAAACCTGCTCTGCCCTCCCGCCCCACGCCACGGATTTACAACATTGGCAATATTATTTTGTATTTTACTGAAGGGCAATAGAGAAAACACCTTCCAAATCTTTCTGATCTCAGTAATATCCTGTTCACACACAGCCATCCTTCAAGGACCAGTTCCACGTTTGAATTTCCACTTTGCCTTTCAAGCCATTATTCCAAGGATTGTCCCCGACATTTCCAGGACTGGAGTCACCTGCACTGAGATGGTCCCTGCAGAGCTGACGAGTGCTCTCTGTGACCCCAGCACTTTGCTGCTCATGTAATTCTTCCTGTCACTGAAATATGTCTTTCATTTACAACATATGCCTGGTCCAAGTAAATTCTTAATTCCTTTCATATGTCACTATCTGATGACAAATGCCACATTATCAGATCACTTTCCCTCTGAAGGGATGGAAGTGTATATTTAGGTAATATCCCACCCTTGGACAACATTTAACATCTGCAGGAAAAGGAAGCATTAATCAGATAGGACTGAAACTAACTGGAATTTGTATGCAGCTTCCCCTTGCCTTGAATGAAGTGAGCTTCTGACATCACTATTTAAAAATATACATATATTTGTGAAATTGTGCTTATTAGGGCCCATATTTTAGGGCGAGAGATAATAGGATGTAGAGAGAAGTGTACAGCTCACATTATATTTTAGACATGAGATATGCCTGTCACTTGTGCCACATCTCTCACTCCAATAAACCTGACATACTTTATGCACTTCACTATTTGATCACAATTGCTAGACTGTTGAAATAGAACTTTGGATCAGGGAAGGTAATTCTATGCAAATTTACAGAATTATAGCTATTCTTCAACATTAAATATTTCAAACTATTATTTAAAGAGGAGCTTAGGTGCTTAAATGTAATTAAAGGAATAAAGCTTCTAAGGAGATGATAAAATTAAAACATCTTTACTCTTCCAATAAACTAGTGCAAAAGCCATTCTGTAGGAACTGGGGGAACCAGGGTAGTTGTGTATCTGTGTGTCACTGCCCAGCAGCAGCAGCTGCCTCCACACAGAGGCAAAACTGCACATATAGTAGCAAGAAAAATGTGTAATTCTCCATTACAACTTACTCCTTTTTCTACTGCTCACTTCTTCAACTCCTTTGAAACTGTTTCCAATTCCAAGTTCAAATTTTCCAGAATCTGAGGCTTTCAAAAAGCCAATTCTTAAAAAGCTAATTAATTCCCCATAGGCTTTTTTTTTTTTTTTTTGACTCAGTAAATATTTCTGAGATTGCTTTTTGTATAATCAGTGTTAGCAGCTCATTAAAATGCACAGTATGTGTATCATTTTGAATGTGACATGGCTCAGCATGGACACTCAAGCTGCTTAAAAAGACAGAAAAGAAAAAGATGAGGATAAAATGAAAGCAAAAACCCCAGCATTTCCTTTAAGCTGACACCACACTTAAGAATTAAAGACAGGGCAGGGAGCCTTCAACCCTGCTATTAGGCAAAAAAAGTCTAATTGCTCAACGCACTGGCTGCCCCCTCCAGCCTGTATGTTTTCTGAAAAGATTTATTTTACAGAGATATTTAAGGTGCTAAAAAGATGGATTCTACCAACAGGTAATTGTATAAGGTTTTCACTATGAGGATTCTTCTTGAATTACTAATGAACAAAGTGATTTCAAAGGCCTTTAGTGTGTGCAGACACAAACAAGTAATGCCTTCATTTGGGATACTTTATTTTCCATTAAAACAAACACTTTTTAGAAAGTGTGTGTGTTATTGAGAAGAGCAGCACTCAGTTGCTAACGTGCCAGATGCCTGTAGCAGATGATGGGCAGATGGACAATAATACTTAGGACTTTTTCCTAATATTTCCCGAGTATTGTTGATGCTTGATGGCTGTAGAAAACATGAAGATTAAAAACATGACTTTGGGTCACAACAAGAAAACCCAAGATGAAGGGCTCGCTCAGTGGTGGGTGGTTGCAAAGCTGCTGTTTCACTTTAATTTGGCCTTATTTCCATTGGTGTGTGCTCCATATCGGATAAAACACACCTCTGTTCACTTACAGACAGACTATAGTGACTGACGTACTAGCAAACTGAGAGCAATGCTAAATCAGGAACTAATTAGTGACTGTGTGCACAGGAACTTCAACCACACTCTAATCCCGAGCTGTCTGGCAGGACACCTCTGAGCATCAGCACGGGCATTGCCAGGGTGCAGGGAGCAGCTCTCAGCTGAGGTTAACTGCAATAAAATAAATAAACACCCGGGGATGAGAGCACTGTGCCTCACCACAGCTCCTGGCTGTGTGGTCAAAGGGCCACAGAGAACCCACGGGCAGCGACTGCCCCACACCACTGCAAGGGATAATTCTCATCAATGGACTTGAGTCTCAGTGCCTACCTTAGAATTTCAATTAAATTAAATATTGACCGAGAAAGAACTTGCTGTCAGGTTCAGGGTGTAAAGCTTCAATTACTAAGGAAGCAGGGTCCTTGAGAATAACATCCTACCTTCATGGGGGAAAAACCCCCAGGATATGGAGATACACAGGAAAGGGTGGGGGGGTTGGCAGAAAAGAAAGAAAGAAAGAATCAAATGGATTTATTTTTTTGTTCATTGTGATAGTATGATAATAAATCCCCACTGATATGGCAAACCAGTAAGCTTTTCCTCAACCAGTAATGGTGAGCTGAAGGGCTCAACAGTAACTTGGTGTGAACATATATGCATATTTTGACTCTGCTGACAATAGACCTGCTCCAAGCAAGAGGTTGCTCTAGGGACTCACATGGGCCCCTGACGTTGCCATTACCACAAGTCTGTGGATTTGCAGCTTAGAATAGAGGAAAAAAAAAAACCAAACCCAAACAAAACAGCAACACAAAAGCTTCCTCGGTTCAGGGAACTGAGGACCTCTGCAATTTTCCAAGCACAACTGTAGGAAATGATTCTGACCCTTTTCTTGTTGAACTCCTCATTATTCTGCAACTTGCCCTGCAACACACACAGACTTCCCGTGTGTGCTCAGCATCGCTGGAGGGTTTGAGGTGCATCAGCAAGTAGCAGTTGCTCTTCGCTTGACATTCTCTAGTGCAGGGAACTTCAGAATTGCATGAAATTACCACCAGCCACTGGTCCTGGAACCCACTGAAATGTTTCCTCTTTACAGTCCTCTCCTGCTCAGAAAAACAACAGCCCAAATAACATCTTTGGTGTTTCCTGCTAAGGCTTCTCAATAAATTTCAAATTAAAAGTAATTCTGTCAATTAGAGAAAGATCTGTCTAACTAAAAATGCTGTTAAATTCATCAGATTAACAACAAAAACAAAACAAACAAAAATCTAAGAAAGCTTTTTTTGTTACATCTATCACTACTGAAACTGAGATCCGAGGATCAGAAACTTAGATGACAGCATAGCTGCTTGGTGATGCATGAAGCAAAAGAAATCACTTTTTGCTAGATATATCAGCTTTGCAAGAACCAAAAGGAATAGAGCTTCCTCTGAAGAGCTGAATGAATAAACATCAGGAATAAGAGACAGCAAGGTGTGCAGGTTAAGACTGGAGGCATTTTCTGCAAAGTGAAATTCAGCTTTTCTTATATTGATTCTACACTGAAGTCAATTCCTCTTTCTCTGAATGACTGTTAAATCAACCATTTAAATTTCCTTTTTTCGGTGAAAAACTAGTTAATGATTTATTAAGTGGTCATGGAGAAACCCGAGATCTCATAAAAAAAGAAAACATCTATTTTTCTTTAGTAAGATGTGTATGACATAGTAAACTGCTATTTCTGTTAAGCAGCACACAATCACCCTGCACGGAATTTCTGAGCTACACAGATGTTCCAGATCTCAGTCCCTGCTTCTGTTACCTGCTATTGTGACAGTGACAGCCAAGGATCACAGCAGGTCCACATCTCCTGTTAAGGGAGAGCACACAGGAGGTCTCGGGCACTCTCTCTAAAGATGCATTTGCTGGCAGAGCTGAACTGCAAGTGATTCTCCATTCAGAGAAATGTAATTTCTAGCCATAGTTTGAGGGGAAAGGGAGAGGAGAGATACAGAGTATTAGCTTGGGTTTGCCAAATGCAAGGAACAAACATGACTCTTTGAACCATTTCAAAAAAATATTTGAACAAGCACGTTATCATCTTCTCTGTGAACAGGAATTAAGTACGTTCTTAATACCAAGCAAGGGCTGAAACAACGTGCTGAACTGGGACCACCGTGTTAGCTGGTACAGGTTCCCCATTTGCTTCAAATAATTCCTCTTGGCTACAACAAAGAAAAATACGTGCCAACTGCTAGAAATCTGAAAATGATGAAGAGCAAAGAAACCACTGACTGCAAATCTCAGCTATGGTGCAAGTCACAATTTGCAGAGGCGGTGAAATTACAGAACCTGAGTCAGGTGGATGACAGCGTTAGCATGGAAAGGATTATTAGTGTGAAAGGTATTAATAGAGGATATGCAAAGAGGCTCTCCTCTCAACACTCCTGTGACTGAAGCAGAAGATTAAGTTCCTTATGTTCCCGTGAGAAAAACCATCCCCATCCTGCTGTGGCCCCAGCGCAGCCCTTTAGGAGCCACCATTCATGGTCGCCCCATCCCTCACACCAGAACAGGTTTGCAAACACACAGGTGTCCTCACACGAAGGAGGGTGTTTGCTCTCCCATTGTAATCCCTTTTTCAAGGGTCTCTAATAACATTTCTTCCCCTGCTCCTTTTAATGAATGGTAATAGAGAACACTTGATTAGAAGCCTTTCATCATTTTAGGACTAGGGGCTTTAGCTTTCTGACCTACTTTCCTTGCCAATGAAATTCCATTTTTAGCTTCAACTCAAGGTCTGAATGTTACCCAAATTCAGACCATCTGTTTTAACTGCCTACGGGCTGAGAAGTTGATCCAAGCCAGGAAGAATAAATGGAACCAATGTGTGCATATATTAAGTATTCTCAACCCTCAGTGTATTAAATAACCTACTCAGTTTATTCCCGAGTCTACATAAACATTCCTGTTTCTTTGGGCAGTGCCTGCTGTTGTTGGAAGGAATATTTACCCTACCAGTTGCTGTCAGAGACCTTCTGCTAGGTCACCTTTCTTGTGCAGGAATGAGCAGGCTATAACTGACCCCAAATCCATCTAATCTGTTGATTTGGCTTTGGTGAGGATTGGTACAGGCTGTCCAGAAGAAGTAGAGTTCCCCCCTGAGCAAGTCATTAGGGAATAACCTACCTCTCTTTCTCATTCTGTTAGAGAAGCAACAGAACTTGCATCTCCTCAGTGACCCTTTTTCATCCCAGCTGACATAACTACATGGTCTTGGTGTTAAGAGAGAGACAGCTGACCAGTCCTGTCGGGAATCTCTAGCAAATTCCCCACAGGATCTTGAAGCAGTGTTTCCATAACTCCTTGCACTGAACAGAAATCCCCCTCGGTTTTAGATGTCCTGTCCTCCCATTCCATTGCACGTTCCCTCCTGCTAGTATGAGAAAAGGGCCCAACAGTATCAGGTCTTTCTTCAGGATTTCAGAGACATCTCTCAGTCCTTTTATTACACAAAACTCAGTAACAAATGTGAATGTAGGGACTAGAACAAAATCAAAAGGCAACATTACCTAGAAAATCCCTACTAAGTCACTGCTGACCACAGCTTTACAAAAAAAACCCATCCGAATCTGAGTACTGAAGATAAGCTGCTGCTGCCAGCGCTGATGTGCATCTGCAGCACTCATCCCTCCCAGCTTGGCTGATGGGTGGAATTTCAGCAGAATATCTATGGAGGATGAGAGCATCCATGAAAACATTAACGAATAAAATATGCCAGGGAAAAAGAAAACAGTAGTGTAAAACCAAGTCAGATATTGTAGAAGTTGAATACCCAGCTGGGGAGCTGCCCAGCTCAAAACAAGGCAGAAAATAAGTATATTTAATGTAAAAGAATCCTTGCATGAAATAGGCTCTGTACTTCCCCAGACACAGCTGATTTGCTGTTCAAACTGGTCATTTGACAGCCTGTTTATGGATTCTCTTCCTTCAGAGCCATCGTGGCTCTGTTTACAGCACACCCTTCCAGGAGGCACCACAGGTCTCCTCACGTGTCAGGTTTCTCAGACACTCATCAGTGCATCCCGTTCCCTTTAGTGTATTTAAAAAGCTGACATTAACACACCAGACTGCCCGTAGGGACATGGATTACTGAGCGTGTCTGCAAAACACTTCCAAAAAACTTCTCCTAGATTTTCAAAACATCACACCAGCCCTGACTAATTAATCCTCTCAACACTTGTCCAAGACAGCTCTGAAAATACTGTTTTCTCTCTTATGGACATGGAAAAAAAAGAGTCACATAGAAAGTGGACCTGTCTTTCCCAAGGCCATAAAACAAGCCCATGACCAAGTCAGCTTCAAGAGTTCAGGAGTGCCCCATCATTGTGTCACACATCTGCATTCAGTCCATCAGATGATGCCACCACCTTGGGAGCTCCAGAGCTCACCTCTCACCTCCCCAGTGCAGAGGAATTTAGCACATCACGTGTGAAAGCTCATGTGCCTCTGCTGAAAAAGGCAACAGCATCTTTGCATTCCTGGAGGTATGAATACCTGACAGGATAAAACCCAACCGGGCAGGGAAATGGCACACGTGAGCAGCAGTCACTGTGCTCCAGGGAGCTGTGGTTTTTGATGAGGTAATTCCAGCAGGGCGGATGGAACAGCTAATGTGGCAGAAGAACCATTAATTAAACCCTATACAAAAGATCTAACTATCCCCAGCCCCCATAGCACAGCCCTTAATTCCCTCTTCATTCGTCACATGCAAAACCAAGGAAGGAATGAGTAATATTTGCTTTTGTTTTCATTGTATCATTGGAAGTGACACGATCATTATTTCACTGGAGGTTCAAAGCAGCATTAGCATGATTGCATCGGACTTGTACCTATTAAATGGAGGGACATGAGCTCCTCTGAGCTGTCAAATGCAACATACACAGCCTTGCACTGCAACAGAGACGTTCTAGCTGAATTTTACACATTTTTTTTCTCCTTTATGCAAATCAAAACATCACACAGTGGTTTACTTGCAGTACAGAAAGGATCTCTTGCACCTGGAAAGCTACATGCCAACTCCATGCTTTATTCTACCTCTTTCATGGAAAAGGCTTTCGAAATCACATTCCATTGTACAGCACAATGTTATTATTCTGTCCTTGTTGTCCTAAAAGCAGAAGCTTACAGGCTGGAGTGAAATCTTCTGACTCTACTGTGCTGGACAAAAGGTCAGAGAGATAAAGAAGCTCTCCAAGAGCTGTTAATGCCAGTACGAGGCAGAAATCTGAAATCATTTGAAGCAGCACTGTTTCTGTTTCCATCCTCCACGAGATATTTCAGCTTTCACAGCCTGTGCATGAAAACCAGAGGGTTTTGCACTACTAGGTAGGAAATGTCCATTGACTGCTTGAACACAGTGACCAGGAAAAGCACAGTTCTCCCCTGACCATTTGGCCCAGGAGCCAGCTGTCCCCGTGTTGGCTCTGTCACCTCACCCAGATCACCCAGGGCACAGCAGTGCACAGCTCTGGAGCAGGATGGGTGTTGGACCTGGTCTTCCAAGGACAGGTCTTTTACTGGTGAGAAAAAAGGGATTGGGATACGAGTTTATCAGTTTGCAATTGCACTTTTATCTCCTCTGCATCTAGAGAAACCGATGGAGACAACAGCTATACAAAAATGATCATTTCAGAACTCTGAGTCCCTCCCCAGGTGTGTGCCTTACATGGGCTGAAAAACTGACAAATAAAGAGGCTGCTGGAAAAAAGCATCCTCTGAAAAGCTGTTTCACTGTCCCCACAGAGCTGTTCCAGCTGTAGCACCTTCCAGTGTCCCTAAACCACAGCATCTTCCAGCCTTCTGGCTACAATTCCCTCTTTGTAGGGCTGCGAGTGTTGCACAGAGAGACAGGATCATCCGAGATGCTGCTGAGAGTCTATTTTTAGAGCAAGTCATTTGATGAGCTGTTCAGCACCTTATTTATTGCTGTCTCCAGCTGGGGAGCTAAGCAGCATCCAGACACCTCTGCCGCTAAAACCAGAGCTCAGAAGCAGTGACCTCTATTTGATCACATTTTATGTACTGACAGAGAGAAAAACAACAGCACATTATGCTGTCAAGGCTAATAGCTGCTAATTAGGGTGAGTGACATACGACCCCTTTTATGTCCAAAGACACAGAAGTCACAGTACAAATTAAAAAAAAAAAAAAAAAAAGTTGAAATTCTGCATTCGGTGTCTTTTTCAGTCTAAAGAGTGATCACTTAAAAGTAATTTCCTATTTTGTTTTAGGGGTTTTTTTCCTAGTTTGTCTGTTTAAGGCTTTACTTGAACTTTACATTAAGTGTGCATCAAGCATCTCGGTGTTCACAGTGTCTCCTTGGTAAGAAACAGGGCTTTGAAGGGACCCCAGAAGAAGAAAAGGGGACAAGCTGTAGCTGTGTCATTGGAAATGTGTGGGGCTCCAGAATCACTGTTGGGCACCAAAGGGATGGCAGGAGCAAGGCAGCTCCTCCTGAAGGTTGCACACCCCAGTGCTCATGTGGCAGCAGGTCTGTCTCACCTAGCCCAGCCAGTAAACAGAGCAATGCACCCAGCAACCTAAAACTGGCTCAATCTGTTGCCATCTAACTGTATTCCTGGCAAAATAAGTAGAAAAGATGTTTATCTCTAGGCATGTTCCACATCTAACCCAGCCAATGCTCAGCATCCATCAGCACAGACAGGCGTGGAACCACGTACAGGGCTGTGTTTACTGCAGGTTTCTGTACAACTCTCTTGGATTATTAATGTGTGTAACGCCGGAGCACTGCTGGGTGTTGGGTCTACTCAGAACATGGGGCACCTCCTGCTCTGAAGATCTAAGCACCTACTCAACGAAGCAGGCAAAGGATAAGCAACAAATTGACATTTCATAAATGGAGAGCCAAGGTACAGAAAGCTGAAAGGGTTTACTAGAGATCATATTAAAAGTCTACTGGATTTGCAGCCTGCCGTTGTTTTCTTACACACTGAAACATCCCTTTGAATGTTAACAGTTACCTAACTTCTGTCTTCTTGCTGCACTAATGAGATTATTGATGAATTACTTAAAATGCACTTTCTGTAGAATAAATTTTTTAGGTGACAAGTTGCCTGGTACTAAACAAATTAATGGGAAAGTTGAGTTCTCTCATTCCAGTCTGGGGAAAAGAAGTTTTGGGTTTAAAATGCCCAATTAGTAGTAACTGAAATCCAATATTTGATATTATTTGGTGCTGTATCTGTTATAAATATGCCATGTGGCCATTAGTAGTAACTCGTGGTACCATCAGGACAAAAATAGTCACTCCAGCAATTAATATTGCAGTAGCTGCATATGTCAATACAGGAGTGGAACAATTGCAACTTTATAGGTTCATTCCAAACCCCATCATAGTCAAAGGGAGACCTCCCAATAAATGCCAGGGGATCTAGATCGAGCTCCAGCTGGGTTTGACTCTGATCAAAGAGCTAGGACATTCCCAAACATTTGTATCACTGACATCAGAGCCCAATAAAGCCAGAGAACAGGGCTGCAAGTGCACGACGTGCCGTGCAAACCCAGAGGGACGAAGCCAACAGCTCCACGGTGGATCCAGAAGTGTGTTACAACTTTTGGGTCTTGTTCCAGCCAGTGCTAAATTTCTCATTGCAGTATCTCTCGTAATAGTTTTGCAAATGAAGTTCTACATCTCCCCAGCAAAATCCTCAACACTTGGAGACAGTTTGATCTTTCCTGATGGTGTTTTAAAGCACCTTCTCTGAAGTCTCAAGTAATGAGGTAACTCTCAGTCTGTGTGGAAGAACAAAACTCTCTGAGCCAGACTGTGAGCCAGACACTCCTTATTATACTTTCTACAAATGCACAGAAGGGCTTGAATGCTCGATGCTCCAGGTCACCAAGATCATGCTTGAGGCATCTGATTAATTTTCAGCCTTATTGTGTTAAGGGGCAGCAGAAGAAAAGTAAGAAAGATTTTTTTTCTTTTTTTTTAGAACAGTATTAAATGAGGCAGAAGACCTTGTCACTTAGCAAGAGCTTTTAAACTATCTTTGCATAAAGCAGCAGCTAAAAAGTTAATAGACACAAATAGCATTGTATTGATTTGAGGTATTCTGAGGAGTTTTAATGCAGGTGAAGGCAAAAGACAGATCCTACTCGGGATAATTAAGCCTTAGCTAGCGAAGTCTGAAGCATTTAAAAAAACCACAAAAACTGAAAATAACAAAGAAAAGCTGTAACTGAGCCTGGAACCAAGCCATTCCTGGGACACAGGCGAGTGTGACTGAAGTCTGAAGCATTTAAAAAACCACAAAAACTGAAAATACCAAAGAAAAGCTGTAACAGAGCCTGGAAACAAGCCATTCCTGGGACACAGGCGAGTGTGACAGCCCAGCCATGATAACCTGTCACCCAGCTGCTTGCCCACACTGTCTATCCACCAAGCCTAGAAGAAGAGCACATGGGGGACTCTCAGGAGCAAATAGTTAGCATGCTATAATTTCTGCTTTTATTCAGAGACCCTCATACCAACGAGTTCTTGAATGGGTGCAAGGAGTTCAACTGATTTTTTTTATTTTTTTATTTTTTTTTTTTAAAGGGTGTTTTGAAATAGTTGGTTTTCCCCTTGGACATAAATTATTCTTAGCACAACTAAGCTATGCTCCCAAAAGCTCTTTGTTGGTCATGTACAGATATCAAAGGTAAAAATAAATCCTCAACTGTAAATCATTTTGCTTTTCAGTATTTGCTGCATCAAACACCAGAACATCCCAAAGAATAGCGTGGAAATCCCAAACACCATCTGACAGCAACTAGGGGCTTCTCCAGATTTCGAGACCCCTGCTGTAGGCAGGTGACAAACCTGCTTGTGGTGGGATTTCACAGAGGACAACACGTCCTCCCAAGTCACAGAGTTACTTTGGGAATTCCTGTAGCCCTGTGGTTTGTACACAGTCATTTCAGTTTCAGACATTTATTTTTTTTTTAATCTATTGCTATTTGGCTGCTTGCTTTTCCCTTTCCTCCAGATGAAAATTACTTGAGTGAATATCGATATTAACATACATTTGCACACAAGCATGTAATCCGTGGCTCACTGAAAGCAAGTCTGAATTCAGCCAGTGGCTCTGCTCATCCTGTTCCTGTCGTACTCCGGGGACATTAGGTACAAACAAGACTTTTGTTACATGACCAGAAGGATCAGCGCTTGTCTGAAGGAGGGGTTTCCCTTTTTTTTCTCTTTCCCCCTCTAGTTATGGTGACATGGTGCCCAAGACAATTGCTGGGAAGATATTTGGCTCCATCTGCTCCCTGAGCGGGGTGCTGGTCATTGCTCTGCCGGTTCCAGTCATTGTTTCCAACTTCAGTCGGATTTACCACCAGAACCAGAGAGCCGACAAGCGGCGAGCGCAGAAGGTAAGTCATCCCGCGTGGCCACCTCTTCCCAAAGCTCAGCGGGAAACCTCAGCCCCTGCTTGTCCCCATGGGGTTTGTGGGACACCAGTGACAATTCTGAGCGCTGCAGAGAACACCCATCCATCCCCTCACACGTGTGCAGCCTTCCCTTCACACACAGCTGCAGCTACCCCCAGCCACAGCCACAAGCTCCTTCATTGCACACACATTTTAAACATCAGAAGTGATGGGGCTTTCATTGCTCACCTTTGCTACATACCAGTCTGAAATAAATACACACATAAACCGTTAAAGCATTAACAGGAGCTGTTTATCTTTCTGGCTGCTTGGTTGCTCTTGTCTCTCTGCCCTGGAGTTTTGAAAACACCCATCCAGAAACATGTACTTACCAGTACACACACTCCCTCAAAGCTGCAGGCTGTAATACAGGAAAAACACTGGGAATACACAAAAGCCCCTGGAAATGTCAGGGGATTACTGATCATTCCAAAATCTGAACAGTTTTTATCAGTATAAGCTTACTGATTCACTGGGAAAGTGTAACAGATTTATTATCTCTCTATCTCAGTCTGCTAAATGACACCAAAACCAGAATCAGGTTTTTACAACAACTGCAAACTAAAGGTCTGAGGTTTGGGGTTTTTTTTTTCTCCCTATGGAATGCTGTCTGCTAGAAATTCAAGACTCAGGGGACCTGATGGAGAACAGTAGTAGAAAGATGTGCTATTTCTGCTTCAGGCAAGCATCTGGGCCGTGCCTACTTCTTGCATCTCAGGGAGCTGACAGCAGAGAGCTGAGATACAAGACCTACAAAACCACAAAATTTGGCAGTCAAAACACAACGAGGAGAGTAGCAGAGACAGAACCCTGCAGGGAGGAGGTGCAGTCTCCAGCAGCCTGGGTTTTTCCTGGGTGTTACAAACACCTGCGTTAGGTTCATACATGTGAAATACCAACCTGCAATAATTTTGGGAGGTGTTTTTGAGGGAGAGTTGTTTCTGATTAGTCATGCAACACACCATAGATGAAAAAAATCTAATAAAGGTATCATAATGGAAGTCCACTTGGTACCACACACTGTTCAGTCAGCCACTGGACAGGGGGAAACCATTGTGGATCATTACCTTCATTTAATGAATTTAAGTGATTTGCAGAGTGGGTTGCCTCATGTGAGGCTGAACCCAAGCATAAGGCACCTGGGTTTAACTTGCGACAGGGACGTGTGAGGTGTCAGTGCACGGGAAGGGCTGGAGAACTCACGTGTAGATTCATTAAGAGGACAGTGTGCAATAGCCCATTTAAATAACTGCAAACTGAGAGGAAGCACTTGTCCTCCTGCAAGGGCACATCAACACAGTGAGAGACAGAACCTGCGTTACAGCACAGCCTCGGCAGCAGATAAATGGACAAGACAACTAAACAAACACGATTTGTGCATAACCATGATCACCATACAAAGAAGCTCCAGAACAGACTCCAGATCTGTGCTCTCGGAGGAGGTTGTCCCTCTCTCCAGGCAGCACACCAAAGGTTCTTGTTCTAATTCACCTTTTCCCTTATTTGTGGGACTGTGATCCACTTGGTGACAAGGAGATGTACCACCACCTTTGATGCCAATATGATTGATTGCAGCTTTTATAAGGTTTGCTGTATTGACACACACAGTGTATAATTTGCCCCTATTTGAATTTCTAATTCCCTTGATATTGGATGAATTTCTGGGTGAATAAAGTTTTCTCAAGTCAGAAGTGTGAGTAATTTTCACATGATCATCACTGCATGAGTACTAAAGAGAACAAAAGAGACAGAAGCACATTAACGTCAGCTCACTGGAGATGGTCAGGACGTACACAGGGACACTGAGAATCTGCTTTGTTAGCAGACTTGGTCCAGTATCAGCCTCCAGTGAATCGAATCCCTTCCTCAGAAACAAGAAAGTTTTAGTAATAGTTAAAACTCTGTACCTATGTAGTTAAAGGTACAAAGGCATTTGCATGGCTTTTTCAGGAAGGTTGGAAATAGCTCCTTCCATCTCCAGTCCCTGCCTATGAAGAGCTCACCAGTAGCTGCTCCTTATAAGCAGAGTTTAGAAGACACAGCTTTGAAGATTTAAGACAGACATCTTTAAGTTTCTAGTGTGCTAAATAAATTCTTTTCCTCTTTTAATTGAAAAGTAAATAATTTGTAGAGCAGGTATTACCATTAATACTTTAGAAAAAGTTCTATTTAGTTCAAGAATCACAACTGTTATAAGGTACAAGCAGGTTTCAAGATTAGGCTATAGACAACATTGATTTATTTTTTCTGAACTCAGACTGAAATTTTCTAATGAGAAGTAATAAAGGCAAAAGTACTGTCTGAGCATCAAATTGGCTGGATGTGACATCCACAGATTTGAAGGCTGGGGCATGAGGAAGCCTGGGCTCCCTAGCACAGGGCAGGTTTCTGAGGGGCTGCACTCCAGAAAACAGGAAAACACAGCACATGCAAGTTGTCCCTCTGAGTTGTGATGTGCTCAGTCTTCACTTTGTCCCTGAATTGTTGAGAAGGCACTGGTCTAGCAGGGAAAGGTATTTAAATAGCATGAAAAAAATACCTGGAGGTGGCTGTAGCTCATCAGCATGTATCCTCCAACTAACTGAGGAGAAGAGATCCTTAAAAAAAAAAAAAAAAAAAAAAAAAAAAAGAACAAAAAAACCACCACCACCCACAAAAACACAAACAAAACTAAACTACCTGTGATTTAATCACCTGGAAGATAAATTATTCTTTGCCAAAACTGACTGCAAGAGAATTAATTACAAGGAGATCTGGCAATCCTAATTTATTGTGCTGTGTCATCAAATTTTGTCTTCTGGCATCCTGCAAGGACCAGGTCAGTCTGAATGGAGGATGAATTGATCATTCCTGACAAGGTTCATTTTGGTAAAATTGTTTGGGTTTTTTTTTTCCCCAAAGACTATTTTTTTTTCTTTTTGACTGATGTGCTAAGAATAGACCTTCCTGACTTTGAAACGATGCTGTTCTTCAGTGAATGTCACAGCCTTTGGTTTTAAAGGAGAATTTGACACTTAAAGGGCTTGACAATCGAATGACTTTGTAATTCAGATAGTGCTGGAGTCTCTGCTGTGCTCAGTTTGCAGCTTAGATGCAATGTGAAGCAGACAAGTATCTGGTGCTGGTTTCAGGACTACACCTCCCACTTTTCAATCCTTGAAAGAGAAAGCAGAGGCAGCTACTAACAGCTACTGAAATGCTGCTCCTTCAGCAGCAGTAGAAAAATTAAAGCAGTTTGTTGTTTAGAAGCTAGACTGAGGGAACACAGCCCCAAGCCACAGCCTTATTCCCACCAGAGCAGGGCAGTAGAGGAGTGCAGGGCTGAGGCTGCCTGATAACACAGTAGTGAGAGGAATAGATGTGGCCTTTGGGCTTAGTGCAAAGATCCCAGGAGGACAGATTGTTCTCCCAAGGTTTACAGGAATGCTGTAGACATCTGGACTCAGAGACTGGTCAAAAATCCTGCAAGAATGATTCTTCTTGAGTAAACTCCAGCTGCTGACAGGCAATGTCTTTAAGAGGAGAACCAATACCAAAATCAAAGGCTCTGTCTTTGCACAACCAATAACATAAAAAAGGAAAGTGCCTCCCCAAAAAATCCTCAGACTACTCCAATACAGTCCAACTAATTACAGCAGTTCGACCCCATCACCCCAAGTCCCATTCCCTGGGGAAACAGGATCTGGCAATAAACTGCACAGGAGCTCTCAGAAACGTGAGTTTGCTTAGGAGGGGGCCAGTGACTGACAAATATCAACGTGCACTAGCACAGCTTTTTGGTAAGAAAAAATGGTAAGACAGAAAAAAAATACTGTAACAAGGGCAATATGGAATTACAGGTGAAGCGTTTGCGGTCGTTAGCCCCAGCTCCCTGCACAGGTAAACAGACGTGCAGATGAAGACACTGAGTCCTCAAAGGCATATTTAAAGCAGTTTTTTAACAGTCTCGGAAGGCACATGGAAGCAGAGTGGCAGCTGAAATGTTTGGAAATAGCAACAACAGCCTAAAGCAAACCAGTCTCTGGATCAGTCCCCTTAGGGCTAAAATTTAGCCAACTGATCTGCTCTGGATCTTCTCAGTTTGGAGGAGAAGTGTTCAGAAAGGGGCCTCTTGCACACTGGGGTATGCCTCCTCACATCTGCACAACAGAGGAGGGAGAAATGTAAGTGCTCCGATGCTATGAAAATACCCTGTTTAAAGTGCATTTATCGTTTAATGGATAGATTTGCTAAATGAGCCAAGATACTGAAATGGCTGATAATCCCAGAGGGATTAACATGGTTTTAGTGGCACATTTCACTGAAACTGTCATCTACGAATATAAAACTTCAGTAATCACAGCGCTTGGTTTCAGGTCTGCAGTAGATATGCTTTTGAGGACTACAGCTTCTTAGTCTGTTCATTTCATTTATTATCTGGTGGCCTCTGACTCTATGAAAACAAGCAATGTACTGCAAAAGCCTTGAAATAGACTTCTCATTTCAGACTCCAGGCTATAAGTTTCCAGGAAAGAACCAAACATCCAGATTTAGGCAAGGAAAGGGCTACCCAGGACAAAACAATTTTGCAGAGCCACTCTCACATAAAACTGTAATATAGAACTGAAAACTGTAACGCTGGCTATCAAAGAGGAGATGGTATAAATCAGGTGAAGCTGAGAAGCAGCCACATTGCCTGGGGGATGAATTGAAGTGTCCCATCACAGAGCGGGTATCAGCAGAAGAAAGGAATGACGAGGCAAGGGAGAAGCTGTATCTTTTCAGATGGAAGTCGGTGAGAGGAAGTAGATGGAGGAAGGTTATTCCAGACAGCGAGAGCTACTCGTGAGATGGTTGCACACAAGCAGCTATGACTCTGCAGACAGATGAAGAGGTAACTATGGAGATGCCTAAAAGGGGCTTAAGCCAAAAGGAAGGAAGAGTAAGGACACAAACATCTTTCTGATTGTTCCATAAGAGGCACGTTAGAAACAGCCTGTTCCAGACCCAGCCACCACTCCCAGCAGCACAGAAAACAGGACTGCAGTCAGCAGAGTGCATGAAGAGGGAAGATGGTGATGAAAAAAATGCTTAATACTAGATTTATGTCATCATCATCACCCATGAGAAAGACAGCCCACACACCTGTCAATATTGAGGCCATTATGATAATTGATTTGTTACAGAGCAGGGGAGTCAGCTTTGAAACGTTCTGTTTTTCAGCTGACACCCTAAATTTTGGAGGTGGGTTAGTGAACTTGAGAGCGTGGAACAGAACGGCCAGAAAAAGCGACTCAAGCAAAGCTGTGAGCTGTCTAAGGAGAGCTCAGCGACTGAACATGACTCAGTTCCCAGCAGGGGATGGGGTTGGGAACTTAAGGAGAGAGAGAAACAATAAGGTTAAAACTGGAGCTGGCTGACATTTAAAAATCATGTTTTTTTCAACCACAATGAATCTATGTGGAATATGTTTTCATTGTTATTGATATTTAAGTTTTTAACAGGGGAAAAAGCTTTTTTAATTATTTTTTAGAAAAGAGATTTCATTTTTACTGGGGTAAGTACCTCTTTCTCTTCCTCCTCCGTTTCCTGTTTAGTGTTTGTCACATTCCCTCATGCACCTCAGGGGGGAAAAAAACAAACAAATAAACCAACCAGGGATCCTCCCTCTCTTCGTTCATATCATCCAGGAAAGCAAAATGGCATTTCCATCAGTTCAGCTAGTTCAAATTCCCTGGGTCCCAAATTGCCTACAACAACTAGATGTCTCCTCTGAAAGGAAGGATTGAAATCAGCGAGCTAGAGCTTATAGGTTCAGCCTCCAAAGTGAGCCCATACATCTAAATATTAAGCTTGTTGTCAATGATGGCCCAATGCCCAGATGAAACACTTTCCACACACATCCAGAAGCCACTCTACATTTCTTTCATGCCTTGAGGTCCTTTCACATCATAGCCAGATAACAGCCTGCAATGTGCAAGAACATGACTAATCCATCCTCGGGGCCCCTCCTTGGCCATCTCAGCAAGAGGGTGTCCCCTTTCCCCACCTGGTGACAGCCAGGGTTGTGTGTGGCAGCCTCTGTCCAGATGGCTCCATTATGTAGCACAGTTGGTAGCATTTGTCACGGCTGATGTTGCCCGCTTCATCCCAGATGTCTAAATAAATGCAAGCTGAAATCGCCCCGGCAAGCAGACCTGCATGCAAAACGTTCAGCCAAAAAAGCTTTGGGAAGCCCTGTCCTACTTTGGAACTGGGTTCTGGTGATCAGATTCTTTGCTGCTGCCTTTAGTAACTAGTTATTTTACCACTCTGCCTAAGGAATACAGAACCGAGTGGGCTCCCATGCAGTTCCCAGCCTACGTACCGAATACAGCCCAACCCTGCACCAACTAACGTACAGCTGTGTCTAGATTAATGGATAGAGCCACTGGGTCAGAAAAAAAGATAATTAAAAGTGGGTGTAAATGGTAGTAAAGCTTATTGCAGTTACTAATTTGTACCATGACAGCGATATGCACATGAAGAACAACATTTGTTGCTGACACATGGCACTGGGATGGCAATACAGGTCTGAGTCCTCGAGTCACACATGTCAGATGGATGGGAACACTCTGCAGTCTACCAGCACATCTCTCAAGGGCCACTGCAGAATTTCCCTGCTTACACACTGCCAGATGTCTTAACACAGCCCAACTTGAGAAGTCCTTGCTCCGCTCCTCCCACTCCACCAGCAGCAGTAATCTGCAAAGCCTGACTCAGAACAAGCCTTTGCTGTTCGAAGGTCATGAAAATCCCATCAAACAGTAACTGCTGATGACTTCAGCATCACATCAGGCTCTAAAATAGCATGGGGCAAGCCCTCGCTGGCCTGAAGAGAAGCCTGACATCCTCTTCTGCATCCCCACTACAGCCAAGCTCACAGTCTTGACAGACTCTGACGCTGCAGCAGCATTGCCCTTCTAGACATCTCTCTCTAGAGCTCAGGTTTTTCTATGCATAATGCTCAGATAAATCCACTTCTCCTGGCTTGGAAGCTCCTTGCAGAGTTAGTTTACATACACGTACAAGATCATAAAGTGAAACCATTTCATGGTAATACTATTGATACCCAGGATTTAAAATTTACCCATCTGAGCTCCTGCACTAGCAGTTCTTGCTGACTCACCAAACAAGGCAGCAGAAATGACAGCACGTGCTTTCCTCACCAGTCATGGGTCGCAAGCAGAGCAACAGCAAACGCTGGCAAATAATGGGCTGTGAGCAGGCAAGGGAATCAAGACTGTGCATACAGCTTACAGATAATTAAAAAAAAATTCTATATGGGGAAATCACAATCTGCCTGTGAGTACTGTGGAGGAAGAAAAAGCAGCTCAATCCACCAGACAAATTGTTCCATAGGAAGCAGTTCCTCGTTTCTCCTCTTTGGCTCTGTACGGTAGAACCCTTCTGCTCCCCACACAGCCACTGCCAGTAATTCCAGCCCCCTGTTCTCCGTGGAAGCACAGCCACTGAGACCCAACTGAGCATTAACTCCCAACAAATGCATCTTAAAGAGCAATTCTGCACATTGGCCATGAGCTCCATACCCAGGCGCCACAGCATTTCTGTCCACACACGAGGCATCAGCTTCGTTAGCAATTGAGTCAGGACAATGAGGAGCCGTTCTCATAGGGATGTGCAGTGATGCTGGAACACACAGTGACGCTGGGACACACAAGCAAGGGCCAGAGGAGCTCGTAGCCATGGCGACTCGTGGCTTTCTGCCGACAAAGTGGGAGCCCCAGCACCCAGGACAGCATGTCGGGAAGGCTTCTCCCTCTGCATCTGCCAAAGCAAGGCAGGCAGCCAATGTGGTGTTGCTGTCAGCATGGGGATGTGAGCAGAGAGACATGTTCTCCTAAGCCTTCACTTATCAAATAGTACCATGGGATGGGTTTGTGATGGATTATCCCCCCCCTCCCCAAGAAGCCTAATGCAAGAGATTTGTCCCCAGAGACCCCAGGAGCAAGAGGAACAACTAAGAGCAGCCTGAGTAAGAAAACTAACTGCATAGCACAGCAACTTTATTGTCAGTTGGTGACTTCTGAACAATTGTTGTTTGCCAGCAAGCAACACTTCTCAATTAATGCTGAAAGCTCGTAGCACAGAGAAGCAGGATGGAGCAGAGCTCCCAGTCCTACCTCACCCAGAGCAACAGCATTGCCCACACTGATGCTCAACCCCATTCAGTCCCCTTGCTGCCACGGGGACCTGCCTGTTGGACACAACACATGCTCTCACCACCAGTGAGCAGGCAATAAGGCAAGAAAACAGCTCTGCCATCATCTCTTCCCCTTGGGCTTCATTCCACAGGGGACAATGAAGGGCACGAGCTTTGCCAATTTGTTTATTTTTTAACTTGAGTTTCATGCAGTGGTTGTGGTTGTCATCTCCATCTCCCTCCATGTTTTCACCATTGTCCTCAGGAAGGTGTGAGCAGCACTCTATGCTACCCACAGACCTCCACACCATTAATTAGTGTTCATATATCAGGCCTAGTAAGTTGGCATGTGACACTAGATAAAATTCTGTTAATTTCTCCATCCCCTGAATACTTTATAGCTATTAATTAGGGGTGTGAGCTGTGTGAAAGATGTTCTAAAAGTGAGATCTGGAAATGCAGACAGACAGATAAATCTCAGGCAGACAGATGCTCATCACACTTTGCTTGCAGTGAAAGACAGAATCTCATTTTGTAATAATGGAGAACAGCAGCTTCTCTATTAATGATGCAGAAAAACACAAGGCTCTTTTCTTGAGAAGATGTTTATTAAGTAATGTGTTTCTAGACAAATTCTGACATCCTAATTTACACCCCGTAATACTTCACTTCCAACTCCCACTACAATTGGTACGGCACCTCTTTGACCATGCATCCCTGAAGTGATTTTGACCCAAGCTCTAAAAATCTGTTATGGCATTAAGAATACAAAAAAAAAGTATGTAGGAATTTCTTATTACTATTTCAAGAGGCAACCTTCAGAAGTCACAAGAGCTAACGCTGTCAGTCAGCTGGACTAGTAGCGTGGGAATCTCAGCATAGAGGAAGCTTTGAATTTCAGCCAAGATGCAGTGACTGTGTAGAATATTTTTCAACCAAGGCAAATATGTCCATAAGGTCAATTCTTATAGAGATCAAGGTCTGACTGTAACCCTTACTGAGCAGATGGATAGATGGATAACTAAAAAAAGATATTAGAAATAAGCAGGGCATCTACAGAGGATAAAAATATGAAATGGCCTCCAAAAAAGTTACTTCTTAGATGTAAAGCAGAGGAATAGAGTTAAAATTGTCAAACTCTGCAAAAAATGAAGTTGATTCTATTCTTTCCTGTAGAATGCAGCAAACACCAGAAAGGGAGTGGTCTACATAGAAAGAAAACATCAATCCAAAGCCAGCCGAGTAAAACTGGTAACAAAAACACACAGGCTGGAAATCAGAAGAAATTTTCTAAATCGTTCTAAAATAAAAGCCCAGCTGGAGTAAGAGTTTCACTCAGTTAAAGCCAGAGCTTGTTAAGTTCAAGGTGAAGACGTAGAGAGGGGAGTTTGCAATAGGAACTGACTGGCCTTGGTGCTCCAGGGGCTTCCTGACCATCCTGCATTTCTCCCTGCAAGTTTTGGATATTACAACTCTTGTTTCAAAGTTCTGTGTTTAATCAGCCAGCGTATCTCAGACTGGGAGAGGAGGCGAGACCCATTAAACTCCACACTCTGTGCATTGTTCTATAAATAGATCGAACATCATGTTCTTTGGTGTTGGAAAAGATTAAACGATATAGTGCATTTGAAATGATGCTCTGTTGCTTTAATGGTGCCAGGGGTAAGGTAGGATTAAAAGGAGAGCCACAGAGGAGAGGAGGTGAATCTTTCATCTCTGGGAAGTAATGAAGAGGCCCAAAATAAGATCAAGGTCTGACTCTAAGTGATTCTATCAAATTATATAGGAATATAATGAGTTCTACACTATCTGATTTCCATATGCAGTTCTACAACATCTCCCCCGAAGCAAAAATGACAGAATATTTAAAGATTTGAGAGGAAGAGAAGTCCAAATGCATGTGCTTTTTTCCTTAGAGAGAAAAAAGGTTAAAATGACAGAAAGATGGTCTGTAGAAACGAACTTTTCTAACGCTGCTGTAACTCCGCTGCCTGCCTATTAGAACAGCCAGATGGAACCATGGCTAGCAGAATAACAACCAGTACTTATTATATGGGCCATTTGCTTTTTAAACAGCCACTATTTCACTCAGTGCTCAAACACATGTAATATCCCCGAGTCCTCATTTGGCTGTCCAGCCTGCTTCCAGGCTTTGTTAAAGATGGCATTTCAGCTTCCCGGAGCTGTAAGTAGGGCAGACGATCAGTGTTGCCTGCTTATATTGAGGAAAGCATTCCACAGCCAGTAGATTCATTTAATTTCTTGTCCACTATTATTTTTGAATGTTCTTTTAAAAATGAAGACTTTTCCATTTTCTGCTCAGTAAGGAAAAACTACCTCAATGGCCTGGGGAGCTATTTTCCATCATATGAAGGTTACATCCCTTCCCTTTCCAAGTTACATATGCACACTGAGTTCCCACTCAGAAGTACAAACTGAAGTCTTTGCTGAATTCCTTCCTGAATTTTATGTTCAAGTTATTCAAAGGTACCACAGATAAGATCATTTTAGGGAAGTGAGAACATAACTACAAGAAAATACTTTAAAGAAGAGAAGACTCAGAGGGATCTTATTAATGTATACAAATATCTGAAGGGAGGGTGCAAAGAGGATGGAGCCAGGCACTTTCAGTGGTGCCCAGTGACAAGACCATCCAAACATCAGGGAACACTTTGTCAGTGTGAGAGTGACCAAGGACTGGCACAGGTATGCCAGGGAGGTTGTGGAGATTCCATCCTTGGAGATATTTAAAAGCCATCTGGACACAGCCCTGGGGAACTGGGTCTAGTTCACTCTGCTTGAGCCTGCATCTGGATTGGACTAGATGATCTCTGGAGGTCACTTCCAGCCTCAGCCATTCTATGGAGGATAATGCTAACAACAGCTCCAGTCCAAAGAGGAAGCAGGATTGGATGTAGGACCTGTAGTACCTGACATACACGTACTCCATCCATCTCCTTGCACAAAAGCACAGAAGATCTGGAAAGCTGAAGATGTCTGGCAAATATGAAATTATGTCATAGGTTGTAACTTAATAGTTTATTATATCACAAAAATCAAGAGTGAACATTATCTCCATGCGAACTGAAAATAGTTTATAGATGAAAATCATCAATAAATAATAATTAGCTGTTTCCTTGGCCTGCCATCTGGTAAGCATTTTTCCTAGCCAGCAACTCTTGCTCCTTGCACTTCTCCAAAGCAGCTAGAAGATGAAGACAGGCTATCCTTTCTTCTTTGTCAGTCCCTTTGGGAAGTGTAGGCACCCAGGATGCTGACAGCCAGTTACATTATCCTCCCCACTGTCCCTCAGCACTCCACATGGGCTTCACTGCCCTTCCTGCTTGTTCCGAGTCTCCAGTTTCTTAAAAAGCAGTAAGGAGCCAGAAGCTGTTGAGACCTGCCTTCCATCCTGCTCTCAGAAACACGTGGTTCTCCAAGATAACCAAATTAATCATTCTAACCTGTAAGTGGCTGTCATTAGTATTATTATTTTCATCATATAAATTATCTTCCAGATTAGGTCATATGCATTTTGAGATCCTCTGGTTTCCTAGCAACTCCTCTTACCACTCCACATGCAGACACAGTGTGCCTCTTTCTCCTCCTTTTTTAGACTCTCTGTACAGGGGTTATATTCAGTAACAGTGATCTCAGGCCTGGCCCTAATGACCTTTAGTCTGTCACGTTTGTGGGATAAGATGCAGAAGACAGCTCTGCCCCCCAAAGACATTTGCAGCAGATGGCCAGAAAAACATGGTCCTCCACTTCTGTCCTGCAGACCAGCAGTACTGAGCGCTACAGGACAGGGATGACAAAGACATACCCACGCGTGTTAAAAACTGGCAGAGCATGGAAGACCCCATCAGCCTAATTCTCCAGCTTTCTGACAGCAAAATATGTGACGGTATATAGGACAGCTCCCTGCGAAATACTGCTGCTTCAGAGCTCACCTGGGGTGCCCTAAGCTCGAGGTTTTTGCCTCTAATTTACTCCTCCAGACATCTGCCAGCCAGCCAAGTCCAGACTGATGCATTCCAACAGATAACACAAACTCCTCCGAAGCGGCCAGCTTTACCTGCTGCCACGCCGTGACCAGAGTCTGACAGTGCTGCCAGGTGCCCTTCACATCCTCAATTTGCTCAGTCACATAAACCAGAGTCAAACCTCTGCTGCAGATGTCAGAGGGGAGCACTTGGCTGCACTTAAACCCTTCGTGACTGACAGGCGCGATCAAGGTACCACATCCTGCATAAACTCCTGACATGTCCCCAGATATCATGTAAAGCTGGTATCACTCGATAGATGTGCTTTCCAAATAATGCACGTTTAAACACAGACTTTCACATAAAAACAGGAACTTTGGGTTTAGAGCTGTTTCTACTCCAGTGTGGGAAACCGTCTGGAGGGCCAAACCAGTTTTAGGCACCAGTTTTTAATTAACTTCTCTAGCTGAGTTAATCAAGATATCTACCAAATTTAATCATGATGGGGGCACAGAATTAGGCAACGTGACTATCCCAGACAGTCTTTTGGGTAAGGAGAACAGGATTCACTTCTGTCCTGCCCCACTGACATTTTTTAAAATAACAACGTCTGTTCTAAACTACAAAAGCTATGGGGCTTAATTATTTAGATAGCTAGTGGCCCTGTTTCAAAGAAGAAGAGAGAACAGACCTCAGAAATGAACCATCTCCAGTCCACGTGGAGTACAACTATTAATATTTGATCCCCTGCTAGCCTGGAGGCAAAGGGAATAATGTTCATTACCACAGCCTAAGACTGAATCCACTTTAACAATTGATTGAACTGAAGATGAGGATGAAACCTTTCCCGCTGTAGGCGAGGTAGGTAAACTGGGGGATTCTCATAATTCCTGCAGCAAAGGAGCCAATATTCTGTCAGGCACAGAAAGGAAATGGAAGTCTTCTGTAGTTGCCACCAGAGCCTGACTATAAAGACCATCACTGGATCCAATATCCAGTCCTGATTAGAGAAGAAATAAGATCATTGTGAAAAGTAAGAGTTACATACTTGCAAATGGAAGAAGTAATTTAATGGAAGTGTATTTAACAGGAACAGAGAGACAATGCTGTGTAACTGGGGAACGGAATATCCCTCAGTCCCTTGTCCTCTGCTCTCTCCCCATAACACATCTTCAACAGAAGTAGTCTCTGCACGTTTTGTTCCAGATTACAGTCTCAGGCCAGTGTTATTTGGGGCTGAGAGCAACACAGTAGTTTGGGAAAATCTTCAGGAAAACTACAGATCCAATTTCAATTTCCTGTTGTATCCTCAGTCTGTCCTGCACATACAGCTTGTGCCCCTTTCACAGGGTGACCAGAGAGCCCTGGGAGGTACCTCGGCTCCAGCACAGAGTAAGTTTCATCAGATATTTCACTTTCATGTACTGACTTGGAGTCTTAACATTAAAATGGGACAGTGAAATCTAGGTGAAGTATAGATAAGAAAGTCAATTTTGGATGTCCCCATTTTGGGGTGTCAAAAGAAGACCTATTTTTCAGACTGGTCATAGTCTGTGTCACCTAATTAAAGCTGCAAACTAGTATCCTGTACATGTCTTTGCCTGAGAAGTAGTTGTCTGCTTAAGCAGAAGCTCTTAAGGTTAAACAAAATCTTTCAAACACTGAGGGCCAGAGTCACTCACGCATGTACAGTAATAGAGCTCCTGGAATTATTACCCTCTCTGGACCCACTGCAGATATTTGCCTCTTGGCTTTACTCTTCCTACAGTGTATACCCATTAGAACCTCTAATTAGAAAGGAAAATCACGAGTTCCATGTTATTTAAAAGATTATGCAGCATTTTAAAATACAGCACAATGTAATTATTTTTTAATAGCCAAAGCTATTTCATGTATTTACTTTTAATGGCGTTTGAGTCATAAATTAACAGTAGAAAAGAAAGAGGCAAATCAGCACTTGACAGAGAAGCAGGCAACAATTGAAAAGAAAAACCAAAATGCTAAAAACTGTGTGATTAAAAAGGAAGAGGGCTTTATTAGTATTTCTTGCTTGCTTTATTCTGGACTGGTTTTTATCATTTAACTTGTCCACCCAGTGGTCAAGATAGTCAGGGATGAATAAAAATGAAGAGAGTTGAACATCTGTGCTGCTGCAGAGTGAATTCTGTCAGTTTGTCAAGAGATACATATTTTTTGACAGTGTCTTGTGTTATCAGATACCAAAGCTACACACTCCACTGCCACTGCAGAGGCCAGAAGGAACAACCACGGTGCCTTTCTCTACAGCAGGATGATGAACAAAGACTTTTTCATCAGTATTTCCCAATATTAATTTAACAACCTGTGCTACCTGACTGGTAAGGGGAGCAAGTTACCAGATCTCCCTCTCGGCTCTGCTCCTCCAGAATGCCTGTTACCCCCCACTTGGGCTGCAGCAGCATCCCCACCATCACTGGGGACCGGGTGTCCCCGTGCTAGCTGTGGTACAAGCAGAGCAAGTGTCACCACAGATGTCAGAGCACAGAGCTGAGAGATAAACAGAGGATTAAACAACCAAGCATTGTTTGTTTAGAAATAACTAAAGAGAGGAGGTGAGCCATGGAAAGGACACACATGCAGAGCATGTACACAGCCTTGTCCTGTCCATGCACCCCTTGTATTTCACCCCCAGGCTTTTTCAGGTACAAGGAGAACCTGGTATGGCCAGCACAGGACCAATGACTTGGTGTGCCAAGGTATAACTTCAGCTCGTTTGCTTCCTCCACAGAAAGCCCGGCTTGCGAGGATTCGAGTGGCCAAGACAGGCAGCTCCAACGCGTACCTGCACAGCAAGCGCAACGGCCTCCTGAACGAAGCCCTGGAGCTGACGGTGAGTGCTGAGACAATATCTCCTTCCACAGTTGGAGAAGTTCCCTATTCCCACTCTCCTCCCTCCCCTTCTCTCTCTGTTGCCACCCAACTGCTCATTTCCCAGCACAGCAGCAGCACTCCGGGAATGACGTTACGCTGCCATTGCGCTCTCATGTACTGTGTGTGCTGTTGGAGGCACAGCTGGAATCCAGCTGCAAGACTGCATGGGAGGAAAAAAAGCTTCCTGGGATCCTTCTTGAGCTAGGAAAGGATCCAACCTCCCAGCCATGACCAGGTTCACCTCTCCCTCAAAGCTCTCTGTGCTATGGAGCTGTTCTGATTTACACCACCCAGGGTCTGCTGCTCTCTTTCAACATACAGTTATTTACTGTCCAGAGTCTCCCTCTAACACAGACTGTGTGATCGTGTCCAACAGGACAGGAACACATTCCCTAGCTCCTGACTCAGGCAGTGTGGTGGTGGGTTTATTTTTAACAGAAGGGCCACTGGAGGTTAATACTAGCTATTCACAAGAATAAAAGTTTTAAGTGCGTCACATTGCTCAGCAGAATCAGTGAAAATGAGAGGAGGTTATTACATTAAGCCTGATCAACACCAGAGCAGGTATTAGCACATTTCATGGATTTCATTTCAAATAAATCAGCCTTTCGTGCACGTGGGGAGCAAAGAGCAAGATGAAGAATGCTTAATTGAGCCACCAGAGTCACCTGGCACTTGTTCATGCACCCTTACTTGGGGCTTAATCCTTCCAGTGTCTACTATTTTCCCTGCCACATATCCTCGTGTTTGTAAAAATCAAAGCTTAAAAAACCTTTCCAGCTCATGGTGAAAGCTGCTCCCTAGGACCCGAGCCCACTCCTACCCACGTTCAGTGGGTACAGCACACGGAGAACTTGTGCAGCACCTGATTTTGCACGCAGGAGCTGCTCAGTGCAGACAGAGAGAGAAACACAGCCCTTTAAAACTGGAATAGTTTTTAAACTGACTTTACAGAAGCACTTCCCATACAGCACAGATCTGGAAGGTAGGATGCCCAGATCAGTTTCTGTTCTCCCCTCCAAAACAAGTTTGATCCTTCTGACTACACATCTAACGTTGTCTCCTGCTCTGTGAATGGCAGCGACACTCCAAAAATCTGTTTCTTGAACCATATGTTGCTGTTGAACAGTTGAAGAAACGTTTTTTTATCAAGAATATGAGAGACCAGGAGGACTGATCACTCCTCGTCCAGAGCCTTGTCCCCATAAAGGGAAGGCTCAGGACTGGGAAGCCAGCTCAGACCAGATTCTGCTATTTCATTACCCAGGAATGTGCAGAAATTTGACTACAAATTTAAAATTTCCTTTTGAGCTTTAGATTTCCAGTTTTTAAAAACACCAGAAGAGCTTAGCAGGGACACTCAGTTTGCACTTGATCTTCCAGGCTGTCATCCCAACAAGAATCTCCTCACTTCTCTTCTCAACCAAAACTCCCTGCCAAGACCACTCACAGAAGAGCAGATGACGCACCAATGCTTAAGTCAAAAACGCAGGAGACCGAGAGAAATATTTGGCTGAATGGGTTCATTTCCTGGCACTTGCCCAAAAATAAGGGGAAGAAGGGTCATTTTGTTGGCTACAAAGCTACTGTAGACACAGGAAGGAAAACAAAAACATTTCTAAAAAGGTTCCAGAGGATTTTTTTTTACCCCTTAATAACTAAATTTAGATATATGGTAGCACCTCGATCAGTTTTGCCCAAGCTTTTTTGGGTGCAACTTGCTTTCTGGTGGGCTCACACCTCTAAATGCCAACATGACTCCCACACAGCCCAGTGAAATCCACAAATCCTACTTTGAAAAGCACTGGATATTGTGTACACATGTAAGAATATATGCCCACCCTAAGGAACTTCCTGC
>NW_010286877.1:51115-75419 GCF_000700745.2 Antrostomus carolinensis
GGAAGAGTCACCATCCACCTGTGACACACAGGAATATAATTTACTAGAACAGGAAACTTGCCAAAGCCATGCCTGGCCTCCACATGACCACCAGGAAATGATTTTTGACTCTGAGGACTAGCCTCATACCTGAATCAAGAACCCAGACATGTCTCTCCATCCACAGGCAGTGGCATTAATAACACCAGAGCTGCAGAACATCCTTTGCTGCAAAGGTATACACGACAGTTCTAACTCCACAAGGCAAGATTTTACACCCTTTCATTTTATGGCAGGAGAACAAAATATTCTTCAGAGTACAAGATGTGAATGACAGCATAGTCTAGCCAGCCAATTTTTTTTAAGCTGTAAAAATATGAAGGAATGTGACTTCTGTAGTTGCTATGTTAGGGAGCAAAATATTATCTACATACTGTGCATATCCGTCACTCAAATTAGTACCAAACTGCTTCGTCAGTCAGGTATTCATCCCCCTGATACCCTGCCCAGGACTCACACTAGCTTTAATGGCCAGATCACCATAGGGCTGGTTTGCTCCCCAGCAGTAATTCCAACCACAATTCCTCTATGGCCATGACTAGATATTATCGCTTTCATCATCAGCGATCACACAGGACTGTGACCAATGTCTAATTGTTTTAGAAGTGCTCAGCAGGTTGCCCTGCAGCCTGACACTTTGAGGGTTTACCCAAGGAAAACAACTGCCCCAGAACATGTCCTGGCTGTGGTTCTGCAGTCAGATTAATAAATTAGGAAATAAGGACTACTCAAGATTCCAGAACACGTGCCACAATGTCCTTCCATTAGCAACAGAACGAATACATTGACACCATCTTTCAAGGGAACAGCATGTCTTCAGCCTGTAGCCTTGTATCAAAGTAAAGAGAAAGCAAATGAAATGATTCATCCAAGGACAGCAGCAGGAAGGAGTTCTGCTCCTAGCAAGGATACAGACTCTTGCCTCAGCAACACATAGATTTGTGGCATTTTGCATTTGCCATCTAGACACGCAGTACTCAGACCATTTCCTTCTCATTTAGAGAGATTTTTAGTGGGCTTTATGTCAGAAGTGCTCAAGGGATGGTGAGCTTCTTCCCATGGCAGCAGCCTACATATCCTCTTAGCATTAATCTCCTTGTACAGCCAGCTGAAATTCCCTTTTCGCTAAAATGTTAGGAGGTGTAGATCCTAGGAACAGTGGGTTGTGAGGTCTTGTGCCTTTTCACAACCAGCATCTGCTCAGCCACAGACGAGTGCTACAGCCACTCTCATGGGAAGGGACAGTCTGACCACTGAACCAGTTCATCAGTGTCCAATTTTGCATCTGAAGCACTAAGTAGAAGAGGTAAAGTGGAAGTATTTTGGATTTCAGAACTGACACTACAGTGGGTTTCAGTCTCCCTCTAAGCAGCCAGCAGCTCAGTGAATGTCTTCCAAGAACAAACTGAATGGTAGCTGGCATCAGATCCTTGAAAAACTGGCATCCCAGCTCAAAAATCAAACCATCTCCTCTCCCCCTGCTCCCCCCCCCCCCCCCCCCCCCCACCAGTTTTTCATTACAGCCAGACTCTTCTAATGAAGAGACAGATTTTGTTTGTCTGCAGTAATGTAGGTACCACTGATGCAATCCCCATAGGTGTAGATTTTGGGTACTATCAAAATGCCAAGCATTTGTGCTATGTCGGCACCCTCACTGTCCTAGGGCAGAAGTTCCTGCAGGTCTCATTCTGAATTTGCATGCTAGGATGTTCTCAGTGGTTGCACGCTCTTTGTTTCCAAAAACACTGAGCTGACTGAACAAGAAGTGAAAGGAGGATAAGGTACAAATCATACTCATTGATGCTACACTTTATTCCTGGTCACTGCCATCCCTTGATCCCTTTCCATCAGCAGCAAGCCTAGCCTGGGGGTGGAAAGCAGAGGGAGAGACTAAGCTGAGCTGCCAAAATTTAACAATTGGCTTAAGTCTTCTGCCAGAGGTATGGAAGCTCTATCTTTGCTTTCAGATTCCATTTAGATCTCCTCTCAAGCAAATCTTCATAAAAAGATACTGTTTGCAATATGTGCTCTTTCTCTCTCCCTTTCCAGTGTTTTACTGCAGCATCATACTCGCTTTAGGGCTTGCAAGGACCTCCATGGGAAATATTCCAGCACAGACTCCAGTGGAGTCAGTAATCTCAGCAGGGTACAAACAGGACCTGCTTGACGTGTTAGCTCACCAGCAGGATTGTTAATAAGAAAAATTGAACTGATTTTTTCTTTTTTTTTTTTTTTTGGCCACTTCTAAAAATACTTCTGGGAATGCTTTATCTTCCAAAACAACAGCAACAAAAAAATCTATAACCTGCCTAAGATGCATTCCCAGAGGAATCTATTAGTTCTGTGTACAGTAAGTCAGCTTTCTTAATGTACCAGCTCGGCTGTGTTTTGGCATCTGTCAGAGACAGAGTTATTCCTTCACTTAAGGATCACAGAACCATCCTGGAAAAGGAACCCAGAACATGCATTTGCAGTGAATCACTGGGACACATGGGTGTATTTAAAAGCAATGCTTTAAGCATAGTTGAATTTGACCCCCTTGAGAGCAACAGACAACATCTTGGTGCTTCTGCCAAAATGTTCTGCCGTGTCTCCCATCCCACTCATTTTCTCTCTTGAACAGTTAGAGATTGCTGCTTCATGTCTTAAGTAGAGATTCAAGCCACACACATCGGTTTTTGACTTTCAGATTTAGGCATTACAGAAGACACCAGGCACCCATTACTTAGAGAGCACAGGGAAACATTTTACAACTCCTAATTGCCATTTTTAAGCATGTAATTGCCTTTGAAAATGCTAGTCATCAAAGACACACGGAGATTAATGCGTCACAAAATCACAGTGAATTTCCAGATCAGGAGCTTAAGTAGTAGTAGCAAGAGAACATCCTTAACAACCCAGATCTTAAATCTGCCACCACAGAACAGAGAAAGTGAGAAACACAATCCTGGTTCTCAAATAGCACAGCAACTATCTAAACAACACTTATTGCTTCTTTTCCTTCCATTCTGAGGTGTATCTGCTCATCAGATCACAGGGTAAGTGCCATATTATGTTTTGAGGAACATAAGCAGCTGATTCATTGAGACAGTGCAGAGATCAGCAATGCAGAGCGCTGGATTTCTCTCCTCACGCCCAAGTTGACTAAATTGGTCTATTGTCATTTCAATGAATGCTTGATGCTGAGCCTTCTGCATGAGCAAGACCTCGTGCACATACTGAACTTAAGCTCCAAACCTCTTATCCCTTTCTATTTCTGATGTTTCAAGCAGATCAAGCTCCTCAGCTTAACAAAAGCACAGAGATTGTGGTCTGAGATCTGTAGCTTATCCCAACCACTAATACCAACCACCACAGCCTGACTGGTCTCTTCCCCAGATCACCATGTGCACACATACCTGATGCAGAAGCCAAGAACAACCAGCAAATCACCCCAGTGAGTCCTTCCAACACAGAGTCCTCAAACAAACACACCACAAGCAGCTCATCCCCTCAACTCTTCCTAGGCGGGACCATTTTCTTAAATAGTTTTTCAACCTAAATACTCTCAGCTGTACCCAATCCCTCCCCAGATGGCACAGGCTGCCTGGCTCTGAGCACACCCTGGCTTACCCATTTGACAGCCACAGTTCAGCAGTTTGAGTGCACAGGGGAAAGCTGGTCCCTGATGGCCCACGTGTTGCTGTGCAATGAGTCAAGTATCTGGATGGTGAGGTCTTCGAAACAGCCTCGCCTTCTTCTGGTTCTGTGCTAAGTGATGCACAGAGGGTTCCTGGGCAGTTCACAGGGCTCCTGGGCACTGTGTTACTGAAACATCAATCACAGGAAGGCATCCTACTGAGGGAAGCCACAAGCAACTAACGAAGGTGGGACCTTCCTTATCCTGGGGAACTGCTGCCATGCTTCATGTGAACAGAAACCCTTTGCCACTGCTGCACAATGCTTCTGCATTTGCCATGTGCTGGAATCAAATCACTGATGTGTAGTAACTCTTACATAATTACTGCTGCCTGTTCCTCCCTTCTCCCTGCCTTTCAAAGGCAGCTTTGCCAGAGGAGGGGTCACACACCTTCAGTCCTCAGGACCTGCTATGAATTCCCCACCACCAATGACACACATCGACGTAGGGAAGGAGCAGCCCCTTTTGATATAAAGTGCAGCAAACAATTGGTCATGGCCATGAAGAGGAGGGACAGAGTCAGGAGTCCTGTCTCTAGAAACAGCATTACAAAGCCCAAGGCATGAAGCCTAAATTCACATTTTTTGGTCCAGTGTGCAGCTGTGATTCAGGAGGCTTTGGCAATAACCTGTGTGAGTTCCACCAAGCCCAGCTCTGTGCAGCCCTGAAGGTCAAGCAGAGCCGGGCTTCCAGCTCAGTGAAGGCAAGAGAGCTTGTGCTTTGGCTCCTAACAGAGACTACAGGTCAGGGTACATCTGTTGGCATTCAAAGGTCACATCAAGCTTAAAAGTCTTAATGTTTTTTGGAAAAATAAAACAGCACAGGTTCTTTTCTTCTTTACCTTCTGCTTCCTGAGCCTTGACATCATATGTCAACAGTATTTCCCAGGTTTCCTCCACAGCAACAAAAAGGTTAGAAACACACTGGGTTTGAATCAAAGCTGAGTTCCTCACCTGAGTTTACGAGCCAAATCACTAAGAAAAAAAAATGAAGTAACCTCATAAGACTCATGAGAAAAACTTGAGAGCTGGCAACGCTGAAATTCTCTTTATCCCTGTGAAAGTTAATGCTGGCAGTTCTCCTTGTTTTGATGATTTTACACCTGGTTTGGGTTTTGCTTTTTTCCCCCCTTTTTCTACCTATTTAGGGATCCACTGAAGATGAACAGCATATGACTAAAGGCACCTCCTTAATTGAAAGCCAACATCACCACCTGCTGCACTGCCTGGAAAAAACAACCGTAAGTAGCAACACAATCCTTTGGAATCTCACTAAGCTCTGTGCCTGGTCCAGGCTGCTGTGGGAAGGACCTGCACACAGATGCTCTGAGGTGGCACTCAGGGAGATGTACTCAGGAGACCCACAAACTATGCCAGAGGGGGCTGACACTCAAGCTCCCAAGAATATTCTGCAATGGGATAAATGCATTTTATTACATTGTCTTATTTAAAAAAAAAAACAATACTGTGGAAAGGGATAAAGATGTGATTATCTGCTGCTCCACGGTTACCTGCACCAGCACAAAGTCCATAGCAGGTTGCTCAGTCAAGTTCACTTGAATGCAAATAACTTTTCAGCATGGAGTTAGGGAGATCCTATACACAAGGTGTGCGTTAAATTTAATTTCTTCAGTGCTTCTGAAAGAGAACTAAACTGCATTTGTCTTGTGCTGTCAGTCACACGTCATATATACTTGTCGCTTGTGCTAATTAGTAATGAAGAGGAAGAAGCTGCTGTTTGTGACTCCAAACTACAATCTGGTCACCAGTGCCAACAGGCTGGAAAAAATAACCTTTAGCCCTTTATATGCAGAGAGCAGATGAACTCTCTTAATGGGTTTAAAGGTTGCAAATGTCTCTTCTGACTACAAATCTGGTTACAAGAGCAAGTAATTTATCTCAAAGCCAGTCAAGCAGTTCCTATAATGTGACTTTTCTGTTTGCATCATGCAAGGTGTTGGAGTGAGAATTTAATTTTTCATTAAGTGAGTCTGCATGCAGAAGTCTCTTGGAACATTTCAGATATTTATTGGATACATAGGATTTACTTCCAGGTTTATAGAACAGGTTCTGCAGTAAAAGAACACATTATCTATAGCATGATTCGTTCCAGAAAGAATAAAGAGAGGTTCACACTTGAAATATTCATGCCTTTTTCTATCTGCATCCATCATTAAAAGTACTTTTGATTTCTGACTTGCAAGAGCTTTTTTTTAGATAAATCACTTTCACTTCCATAGTTTGGCTTATGCTGGAATAACTTCACTTAGGCTTCAGCGATACACTGGAAGAAGGTGACTGGTTAATTCCAGTGACCTGCTGAGTACAGCTGGTTTATTAAATGATCTATAAAGGTCACCACTCCAAGGACAGTGAACTGATTCTTCCTGTATCAATGACTATTGAATTCATTTTATAAGACTCATCTTGCCTTTATTTCTAGCAATTTTGGATGTTACCTAACGAGCAGATATTTCACAATCTGACTCTTTAGTTTAGAACTTTACGCTTAAAAACTTCGCTGCTATGACCCATATTTCTCAAAGAATATTTTCATTTGGGAACTTGAAGAGATTGGCTGAAACAAACAAAACTGACATCCCTGTCTCCAGGGTCTGCCCTTGTAAGGCCCTGACTTTGTAAAGGTTTGGTGAAGTTCTGATCTCTGCCCAGGGACGGTGACACCTCTGGGAGCTGTAGGAGCTGCTCCATTACTAATGAGCCCATCAGGGTGCTGGAAGTAACATGGCCAAAGCACACCCTAATTTGTAGCACCCTAACAAAGCTGGACTGCCTCCAGCACACAAGCCTCCTCAGGCAGTGAGTCTCAGTGGTTGAGAATGTTCCAAACGTTGCTTTTTTCAGCAGAGAATGGCAATAACAGTGACACCTGGAATGTTGATTAAAACCTAGAGGGAGAATCTGCACAATATTGAATGTGTTTTTTCCCCACATTTTTCAGCCAATTATTATCATGATGTTGCATCAAATCACGTAGCAAGTTTGGATTCTGGTCTGAAATTATCAATCAAAATAGTCCAATCAGCTTGTGTTCAATCCTATGGTTCACATAATTATTAAAATATTATGCAGTAGTTTTAAAAATTTAATTTGTAGTAAAAGAATTTTTAAACACTGAAGAGTCATTTTGTGACCAAGTTGCAGGAATGGAATGAGGAATGTACCATGGTTGCAAACACGTTTCAATGGGCAATTAACCTTTCCTTAAGCTGCACAGAACGATTCTAAAAGTACATTATTTACTGTCATGGTATCTGCCTTGTCACCAGCATTCAGCCTTACAATTAATTGAGTGGCTATGAATGGCTCACAAATCGGGTGTGTCAGATGACAAAGTGACCCTAAAGCATTTCTAGCTGCTGTAACAGAGGTTACTTTGTCATTTTAACACAACAGATGGTGTTGGTTCAAACAAAAGGAATTTTTTTTCCACTTGTTCCAACTCCCAGATTGAGTATGGACATTCATGTGCCATGTTTTCTCCAAATGCTGAGTGCATCGAATCCAGTCCTTCAACCCAAACCTTCCTTCTGTGTTTCCAGATCAAACCCCACACCCTTTGGTGACCCAATAGCAATACAATTCCAATTCCTTACATGTGAACCAGCAGCTGAAACTTTGTTTTCCTTGGTCTTTGGCTCTCAAAAGATCAAAGTTAGAAAGTTGTTACTGGTTTTGTTCTATTTTGAAGATCACAACATTAAAAAGCTTAAGTGTGAGAAGGAAGGAGCACTGGGGTCTGATTCAGGCAAGGTTTGGTAAAGAGAAGGTCCGGTTGCCCATTCAAACTCGAGCGAGCCGGCTGGAATGCTGAGGCAATAGATGCAACGCTGGGACTAAACTTCTGAATGCCGGAATGGACAATCAATTGTGTTTTTATCTTTTGTTGGCATGTTGTCCCGTAGGGATTGTCCTATCTTGTGGATGATCCCCTGTTATCTGTACGAACTTCCACCATCAAGGTATTTCCTTTTTAATTCAATCTGTTTTCTCTATGGTCTCTGTGACGTGTCTGGAGAGTGTTTGCTTCCTTTCTTGTTCCTGGTCTTGTTGTGGGGAGTTTGTGCACGTGGCTGTTTTTGGCTATCCAGTGCTCTTGTTTCCTGTGAGAGTTGTTAGTCATTCCAATGAAAACCGATGGCTGCCTTCAGCATGGTTGCTTTTGTTTCCCATCCTTTCTGATGCTGACAGAGACTTGGAAGTTCATAGATGCACATAAGAGTTCTTTCTTTCAGGATTTCTTGTTCCTTAGCACAAAAACTCTTTATAGATTCAGCTTCCTGAATTTCCTTCCTTATGCACTTCCCACTCTCACCCACCACGTTTATTTCCACTCAGTTAATAGCACCTGATGAACGGCAGGGATGCTTTGCACCCAACAATACAAGCACCCCCCTGCAGTTAAGCTGCCTGTCAAGCTGGTCATCCAAATGCAATACAATCCTGTCCCCAAGGACAAAGCAAAAGGAGCCTAAATCTCCTCCTGGGTTTCATAACCATGTGGCATTGCAGTTTTTCTGAAGCTGCTTCTGGAATCCAGACAAAAAAATGAAAATAAATTAGAGCACAATATATTGACCAGCTCAGACCACGTAAGCCAGGCAGCACTGACAGACTGCCACGCTTTTGTCACTGTGCCAGCTTCCCTTATTCCCCTACTGATGCAGGCCAGCAACATCTTCTCTTGGTTGCAGGGAGTGAAAGGGCAGAGTCATTTCTTTAAAAGATCTGCCTAGTGCAAATATTTTCAGGCCCAGAAGCAGAGAGGATCTTACACAGACAAGGGGCTGGCACATCCCACCAACCTAGCAAAAGGTGCTGTTGAAAACAAACTCCTTTGGGGCCAAAGCTGTTGGTGTCACCAGAGAGTAACGGCACAATTCTTTTCCCTGCCAGAACCACGAGTTCATAGATGAGCAACTGTTCGAGCAGAACTGCATGGAGAGCTCAATGCAAAACTATCCTTCTTCTCGGAGCCCTTCCTTGTCGAGCCACCATGGACTGACCACCTCCTGCTGTTCTCGCCGGAACAAGAAGACCACTCACCTTCCCAACTCCAGTGTGCCAGCCACTCGCCTCCGGAGCATGCAGGAGCTCAGCACCATCCACATCCAGTGCAGTGAGCAGCCCTCACTCACAACAAGGTACAGTAAGTAGGTTCTTGCTGGCAACTACTGCATGCAAACCTCTGTGTGTGTGTGATCCAACAGAATGTTCTTGCAGGTCTGTTCTCCAGTCAGGGAGAGGGGTCTAGTGCTGGGAGCATCTTTGTTTCCCTCCTTCTAATGACAACCCAAGAAAAGTGGCTCCTACCTGTTCTGGGAAGAGCCAGGTCAGAGCTAGACTCTAGTGTAGTTCTTCTCTGGTCAGACTGGACATAGAAGAACAAATTCCAGCTGAAACCTGCCTATGAAGTGCTAATCACACAGGCAGGAGCCAGCAGTTCCCAGCTGTGAGCCACTCACCGAAACTGGCGAAGGATCACTCCACAGCCCACCTCCCAGACAGCCCAGCACTTCCCAGCCTTTACTGGGAGCAGGCAAAGACAACTGGCTAATCAGTGTCTGTCAGCAAAAGCTGCTGGAGAGCTGCACACACTGACATAGTCCACCACAGACACTCACCTCACTGATTTTCCTCCTCCAAAAGGCTGAATCCCAACTGTAAGCATCAAGCATCACTGGGAAACAAATCAGGAGGGATTTCATGGTGGTGTCTTGGTACCTCTCACCTAAAAAGCAGCACAGGTGAGGAAGTGTCTTTTAATAGAAAATGTTGAAATTTTCATTTTATACATAACTTACTGAAAAAATAATTTCTTCACCGTATCTTTCTTGCAAATATTAAATTCCTTTCTAAATCCCCCTCAGCCCATTAAGCTTCTTGTGCATCGGGCTGGTTTTGCACTTACCATTCTTCTCCCCACTCCTATCAAAGGGACCTAGAAGCTGAAACAGAGCTGCCTTTAGGGCAGCAAGAGATTACTTTGTGCAAGGGTGAAGTCAGAAGGGTTTCAGAGAATGAATTATGAATGAATAAGCACAAAACACATCTCTGGCTATTGCAGTTTCAAGATGACAACAGTTAAAACCAGCACCTGAAATGGTAATTCAGGGGAATGTCAACTATTCTGCCTCTTTCAGTGGGTGCTAAATCAGATGCCAGTGACATTTCAAATGTCAACACTGGTTTTTATTGCTTACCAAACTATGGAGGAATAGAGAGAGAGAAAAAAGCTTTTCAAGTTGTTTTTTGTGTGGAATGCAACTAACTGGGTGTACTGGTTACCACTGGCAGAACCACCCAGTCCCTAAGACTGCCCCACTCTCAGCTTGTGACTGAGCAGAAGGGGTTCTGCCATGTTCTTGGGATGCTTGAGAGATCAAGAAACATCCTCTTGGTGAGTCACTGCGAGATAACAACAGCAATAGCTTTCCAACTGGGAGCTTTACGTTTTGAAAGGCCAGACCTTGTGTTTCAAATGAACACGTTGGGCTGGTAATAGCAGCCTCCTGGAGCTGTGCAGATGCGCAGAAATCAACCCATCATTTTCCCCTCTGTAATTAATTATAGGATGCAATTGATGCAGATCTAATAAGAATGCTCCCAGCTGCCAGATCCTGGAGACTACTGCAGAGAGATGAAAAAAATTAGAAAAGATCAAGGGACAGTGAATGTGAAAAAGGCATTTGAAATTCAAGGAAGACAGCATCTCTGTCTCAGAAAGAACTACCTGGGCTGTGAGAAGATGCAGTACACAGGGCAGTATATTTAGATGCCCTCTTAATTAAACTAGAATTACGTAAGAATGAAGTGGAAAGATAGAACGATAGGCCCTGTAAAAAGCTCTATCCTAACCAGGGGGAATGTTAAAAGAAAAAAAAAAAAAAAAAGCAAGCTTAATCTGGGTAGAAATAAATGATGCCTTGAAGGAACTGGGGGGAACATTTAAGTGGAGCCTTCTGAATATTTCAGTGCCCTTCGTTCAGAGGAATAAGATACTGATTAAGCACAACTACCATTCCCATCCTTTCTACTGCCTGGTTGTTGTTTTCTTAAAAAAAAAAAAAAAAAAAAAAAAAAAAAAAAAAAAAAGCCAAGCACTAAATTTGTTTTCTAGTCGTTCCAGTCTCAACATGAAATCAGATGATGGGCTGAGACCGAACTGCAAAACTGCCCAGATCACGACAGCCATCATCAGCATCCCCACGCCGCCGGCGCTGACGCCAGAAGGTGAGAGCCGACCTCCGCCCAGCAGCCCCGGCCACTCCACGAACATTTCCACCACCACCACAAGCAACATAGTCAAGGTCTCTGCCTTGTAAGACGTCTCATGCACAGAAGGAGGCTGGAAGACCAGTGCCCCTCTCCCTCCACACCTCCACGCTCCTTTCTTGGTGCAAATTGTGCCTGGATGGACCAACCTGATGTTTTGTCATCGAATTAGCAACGGAGACCTAACGAGGCAGCTTTCTTCAGACTCCAGTTCATGCTGTGGCCTGAGGAAGGATTAGGAAAGGGAGGAAGAGGCTGGTTAAAGAAAATGAAACTGCGTGGAGAGCATGTTGTGCCATGGTACAGGGCAAAAATCACCTGTGGAGGCTGGAGGGAAGGAATCATCGTGGCAACAAGAGAGTCAATAAAGAAAACAGAAACATAACACTGTGTATCGCAGCACCTTTTTAAAGGTTTTTAATGGATAATATTTATTCATGAGGAAATGACTGAAAAGGTGAAAAACAATGGATTTTGTGAATTTTTTTTTCTTCATGGAGCAGAACCTTTAAACCAACCAAAATTTCACTTTTTTTTTTTTTTTCTTTCTTTCTTTTATAGGAAAAGATTTAGACAAAGAAGCCACCTGTCACAGAAACCTATTTCCATTCCTCTGTGTGTGTGTGTGTGCGCGTGCGAGTGTGCAGCAGAACCACATCAGAGCACCACTGAGTTACAAAGAGCAGAGCACAGCTCCATGAATGGGTGCACAGTAGGAAAATACAAGCATGTGTCAGCACACGCCTGTGCACACACACACACACACACAAACTATTCCACCCTGGATGGCATTCTTTATTTAGACAATTTTGTATCCGCCTTTTAAGTCAATACAGTGCAATTGCAAACAGTGTGTTTGTCTGCTAATTATTGTCTGTGAAAACATATTTGTGGAAAAAAAAAAAAAAGGACAAAAAAAGAAAAAAAAGACAGGCTTTAGTAGAATTTTAGTCCCACATGGGTATCTGCTTTCTATTTTTGTTATCACTTACTTGTAAGAGTGTGACTAGACTACCAGTTCTGTATTTTTAAAAAGGAAAACAAAAAAAAGGTAGGACTCTTTTAATACTGTACACACAAATGGCAAAGAATGAGAAAGCACTGAACTCAACTGCATCAAGCGTTCATAAGTCTAACAGAGGTTTCTTGTAATGTATGCCCATGCTTTTTTATTTCTGTTTTCTATATCTAAATTTTTTTGCTAGCACTGGACACACAACCCATTGTAAATAGTAGCCAAATAATGTCTGGATCTATACTTGATAATAATTAACCCCAGAGCCAAATATCTTGCATGGACAGAGAGGTATTTGGCTTTTTCACAGTCTTAGGGCTCCAGTTGTCTCATCAATGGCTTCTGGGCTGCACTGATTTTGGGGGTAGTCTAGGTTAGCGATTTTAGTTCTCCAGTCCTAGCCCAGGGTCTGCAGCAGGAACCCACTTGAGAAGGGGAAGCAGTACTGGAGTTTGGAAAACATCTGACTGTGTGTGGTACAGACAGCATTTTCTTTTTGCAGTCCTGCACTTAGTTTGGGAAAAGTTCCACATTTATAGTCAACCAAAAACTGAAGTAACACTGTGTGCTACTGCCAAGAAGCTCAAACTTCTAACTAAGCGGTGGTCAGTCCTACCACCTCTTTCAGAGCTCTTCCTAGGAGTGATTTATTGTAAGGAAATACATTGCCCTGAAACATAACTTATTTTTCCCCCTATAACAACAGTAACTTTTTTCTGCCCTTCTGCCTTTCTCAAGCCCCAATTTCCTAAGAGCTGTGGCCCACAAAGGGCAGAGTGAGGAACAAAGTCACCCACCTTCTCACTTGTCATCCACTGTCTGGCTAATTATTGTAGTGACGCACAAACGCCCACAAATGGTGATGCACCCAGCCCCCGACAGCTTGTAGATAATAAGGAAACATTCCTGACCAGTGATTTTACCAACAATAGTTAAAAACTACTCAAAGCATGTTTGAGGCTCATTCAAAGGCATGACTTTGCTTTAACACCCGGCACAAGGTATGCTGATGTAATACTGATATCCACATATACACACATACACCTATAAATAAATACACACAGGCATTTAGAGATAAATAGATCTACTTAAGACACAGGAGCTAGCAACCCGCTCTGTTAGTGCTCCAGCCTAGGGCAGGCTCAGATGGCTGATGCATTAACACAACAGCCTCCTCAGAAAGCCCCAGCGCTCTGGGAATAGCAGGGCTATGGCCAAGCTGCACCAGCTTATACTCATTTATTCCAGTGCTGTAACGTTACCCAGAGCTATGTTTAGTCCTGTTTTTAAATGATTAAAATGCTCTGCCTTCGCTGCTTCCTCTCAGAGGTTATACTGCAGTTAATCTTACCATTAGTGAGTTTTTCTTCATGTTTTAATTTAATCTCTCCTTCGCTTTAATTTCATTATTTGCCATCATCTGCTCCCCACCTGAACACCTTCACCCTCATAGATCACAGGCCTTGCTCTCCACCACTTAACACCTTGCAACCTCATTTACACCGGCACAGAACGAGGGTTAAATGCTGCTCTGCTGACAGGGTTCAGTGTTCCAGGAGTCAAGGATTACAAAGAGTCAGGGACTGACAGGGATTCTCGGTGCTGCCTTTCTTATTCCTGATTTACTGTGGAGTGGTAAACAAACCACTTCATCTCTCCACACCCATGTCTTTCTCTGTAAATAGCAATCAGGGCAGCATTTGTCTAAGTCGCTATTGGTACATTTAATTCCTATAAATCAAAATGCTTCTTGGAAAAAAAAAAAATAAACATTTTTAAGAGGAAGAAAAAAAATTTTAAAAAGGAGGAAAGCCAGTCCTTGGGGTTTCTGGCTGGCTGCTTGGGCTCAGATTGTCAAGGCAGCCACGGCCTTTGTTCTCTTCCATGGAAGAGGAATCATTATTATCCTTGCTCAAAATTACGTGGCTTCCCTCTTCTACCATTAACTTAGCAGGTGCTGCCCCATGCAGCCAGTACCTCAGCACAGACTTTCAGAGGAGAAAAACAGACAAAAATTAAGGAAGTCTGAGCCTAGAGGAACAGGGCTAAAAATATTTTTAATGGAGACATCAGCTCCCTTTATACACTGATTTGAAGTAGACTGAGTAATGCTTCCAAAAGCACTTGAAAATATGCTTGTAGAAAACCTCCCTGGATTGCCCAACATAGCTACATCCTCATTAGGAGAGCACTGTGCATTCATGGAAACAGCAAAGACAAGAACCCATCCCCATCGAAGCAGCAGGGTACAACACAGCATCCTTCAGAGGAAACACCCCGAAGAGCACAGGTACTGACTGCACTACAGACACCGACTCCTACAATACAGGGAGGCAATTAGCTTTACTGAACTGCAAAGCTCTTGATAATCTTGAAATAGCAATTTATAAATGATTGCTGAGATAAGGCCAAGTCAATTCCTAGGTCAGAACTGAAGGTTGTGGCCCATCCTCTCCAGCGGTCCCCAGTACTGCCCTGTCTTACCAGCATCCCTCTGCCTTCATGCCCAGGGCCACACACACACACACACACACTGATATGGACACAGAAACCAGCACATAACCCCGCAACCCTGGTCGTTCCTCACGCAGATGGAAGGGGGTTTCTTCAGGTGTGGGCTGTCTCCAGGAGGAGAAGCATCCAGAAATATTGGCAGGTTCCAATCCTGATCCCTTTCTCAAAGGCAAGTGGTACAAACCAGCCCAATTAGCACGACTGCTCAACAAAGTGTCAGTAGTATGTTAGCAGCTCATTTCAAAAGCCTCCTCCCTCCCCCCTAATTCCTTACAATTTTTTATAGTTTTAGAAAAGTTCATTTAAAAAAGATAAAAACTGATTGTTTGTACAAAAAGCAAGTAGAAGGGGATTGTTTTTTCAGCCTTTCATAAAGCAATATTAAAACTATCAAAGGAACAACCACCTTTTTCCAAGCATTTTGCTTCCTTTCCAAAGCCTTTTCTGAGGGAAAAATATTTTTCACAGATTTTCAGCGTATTCTATGAATAGATTTACTCTCTTCTCACCTGGCATTGGGCTACTAATAGAAGGAATCACACCCAATTGGCAAAGAATGATGAGAAATACCTTTCACAACCAGGCTTTGACTTCCACCTACTCTTTCTAAAATCCACCTTTTGCTTTTCCTTAAAAATCTTAAGGGCACCCATAAAGAAGAGGCCACAGATAACCACATCTTGGTCCATAAAAATTAAAGAATTTAAAAGTCATGCACCCTCTGCTAGCACAAGACCCTTCACTGCAATACACTGCACTGCTTCCTCCAGATAAGATTTAAAATTCTCTAAGGGAAGGACTCCCACCGCTTCCCTGGAGATCTTATTCCAGACTAACACATCTCAATATCAAGGATTTTTCCCCTGCTGTTCACCCATTAATTCTTTCCTTATTTTTTAACTTCTCTTGCTGCCATTATATTCCCTCTCACCATGTTAAATTACTCTCCTTTCCACACTGCAAGTTAGCTGCCTACAAACAGAAGAGGAATGTAAAACCTTCTACAGCAAATTGTTAGCCCAGAGACTACTTTTAACTGTCAAATAATTATCACTGTTAAAAGTGAACTGGGGAAAAGAACCTAACACATATGGCTTTAGTATGGAAGAAAGTTAATAGCCAATTCAAAATACAGTTGCCAGAAATACTAAATTTGAATCAGTGCTACTTGTTTAACCTGAAACAGTTGATAACACACTAGTACTGCAAACCATCATTTATCACTCTGGTTTATACAGCTAAAGGGGTGCACATGAAAATCAGATTAATAGCAGCTAAAGCAATATTTCTTCAGATATTTGGGGTTTTGAAGTATGGAGGCTGTAAACATATTGTATCTTACATGTGTTACAGAGCAAATGCAGTGTATTAAAAACCACGTTTAATTTATGGGTTGCAAACATCCCTTGGACCCTGGGATATTTTTTCCTGTGTCGGACTATGGCAGAGTTACAAAGTCAGCACTCATGGATGACTCGCAAACATGAGCAGCTTTGAACTGAAGACTTCATTCTGCTTTTAAAATCAGGTGAATTTTAAAATCTAAAAAAAAAAAAATTAAAAGGTGAATAATACACCTTTTCTGCATAATTTACCAATCAAACATATCTTAATTGATTTTTTTTTTAAATCACTTCTTTTTCTCCAACACTTTAAGCAACGCTAGATATATGACTTCTGAGCTCAAGCTTTTAGTCTTCACATTTAATGATGCCATAAACACTCTTTGTAATGATTTCATCTTTCTAAAACTTGAAAAGCAAACAGAAGGCAGTGTGCACATTGATTAGACCCAGGAGAGTCAGCATCAGGAACCGATGTTCTACTCCCAGTTGTCTTGATGAATCACTAAGTGACCTCGAAGAAGTCATTTCACCTCTCTTTGCCAATTCTACAAGCCGTATAGGATTTAATACCTCCTCTTTCAATAAGTGAAGCTCAATTCATGAACACCTACAAAATATCAGAGAACTCTTGAGAAAGTGTGCCAGAGTGCGGCTACTTACATTCAGAATGCAAAAACCGTGCCAGAAAAACTTCAGGTGGATCAGTAAAAAAAAACAAACAAACAAACAAATAAAAACCAACCCAGGTGACAAAGAGCTTGTGAAAATCCCTCCCTGAGTTTTGTTCTCAGTCAACAGGCCGTTACTCTGTGTGTATATGTGTGCACGTGTTTCTTTTCACTTTGATTTGAAGTAGCACTAGTCACAGCAGTCACACAGCTGTCTGGGTGAGAAGTTACCAACCCTACCGAACGCTCTTCTCTGTTCTGTTGCAACTATGACCGGGAGCTCCCACTGGCTCATTGGACCAATGAAATATCTTACAAACTGTGTGTTGATGGTATATTTTTGATAAATCAGTAAGGCATTCCAATGCAATGGTGTTTTCTTTAGGAGTTTTATGTTATGAGAAGCTCTCAACCTTTTCATTTTCTATTTTGGTACTATCAATGGGCTTTGCTTACAAACATCAGAGGACAGATACAAAATGTACTGTATACAACTGCAGGTAGCTTCATTGGAGAACAACTTTCTAGAAGAACCAAGTTTCCTGTTGTCTTCTTTTGGAATTGTAGTGCATATGTTGAAACTTGTATATCATTTACAGTATTGAGTCTTGTGCCACTGCTGTACCTGATGTATCCAATCTGGATTAAACAGAGTATGTGCCACAAATACCAAGATGATGCTGTAGATTTCTTCTAAAAAAACTCTGGGAGGTTCTTTCAGGGAACTTTGGGTGTTGGCCTAAAGCCACTCGAGTTGCATTTAAGTGCTAATAACTCTTACTTAAGCAATCATTCATGAAAACAGCAAGGTGACCATGATGTTATAGGACAGCAATAACAGATACCCAAGTGCATCCCCTACAGTATCCTCCTTTTCAATGTTAAGAGTTGAAACAAAATTCATCTTGGAAATGAAATCATATGATCTTGGCCTTTTCAGACAAAATCTAGGCAAGCTGCCTCCCTGGGGTAATTTGTGACACAAAGGGAGTAAGGCAGGAAAGAAAAGTACAGGAAGAAAAACACTTCTAGTGAGATATAGATGATACTTAAAGAGTAGATCTGACGCCTTTCTTTTAAGAGGCAAACTCCTCCTGGCAATTCCCTTTAGGCCAAAGTCCTGCATTCTACATTGCAGACAGGGGCAGCTTGTTTTAACCACACAACAAGTAGAGCTGATCTCATCTTAACCGCATCAGAAAGTGTCACCTAGAGGCACTATTTAAAGTTTTCAAGAACCTTTAATCAGAAATTAAAATTACTTATGAGGTGACCTCTAACACCTACTGAATTAGAGCAGAACAGCTTCCAGACACTCCTCTCCCTTGCAGTAAAGGCTGACACACAGCAGGGGCCACCACTGCCCCAGCTGCAGGGAAACCACAACCCCACCCACGGCAGGACAGTGCCCTTGCCTGCCCATCTTGTGCTAAATTTCTATGCCACTCATGAGCTAAATCAATCTTACAGTTCTCCTGCACAGCAAAGAGAGTCTCAATTATGTGGTGTCAAGTTCAGACCCACTACGGCACGAAATGGTTGAAAGCTCTGTCAGGGACAGGATTCACACAGGGAGTTTTGTAAGAACATTAGGAAAAAAACATACTGTATTTTCTAAAATTAATTTGAAAGTTGCTGAAAGTGAGCAATCAAGCATCTCTGAAGACATCCATTTCACCAAACTAAAGCAGCAAGTCTCCTTGGAAGCACAGTTCATAGCAGGCAGGAAGCAGTGCTTTTAGAAAGCAAATTCCAGCCTTACTCTGCTCAAGGAAGAAAAAAAAGAAAAAAAACCCAAAAACCAGAACTATATCTGCTCTGGTGAACTTTGAGAAATCAAAGAAACTAGCTGAAGAAGCCTGTCTCTATGATTAGAAACATAAAGCTAGAATATGAAGTTTCAAAATTAACAGAGTTCAGCCTAGAGTCAGCACCCAGCCAGTACTCTCCTCTTTTCCTGATTCAGGACACACACACAAAGCAGTGCAACACAAACAGGAGATATCAATTAGTTTTAGTACTAACAGGTAATTTCATTTCTAATTAAAGCTTTGCTGTAAGTGTAGCAAGTCTGATATTGCTGCACCCAGAGGGACAGATCAATTATGACTGCTGCACATTTTCTACGTAATTAAACCATCCTCACTGCACAGCTTGCCATACACCTACCTATAGAAGTGTTATTTACACAACGTTAATTAACCGGATTTAAATTAGCAATACAGGCATGGAGACACAGGTTTCACTCTGACACTTAACTAGCATACACTAAGTGCCTGGTGTTTAATAAGAGAATTATGGAAAATGGAGTGATCTCCAACTATAAACAGACTACGTGGTCTTACGGTGACTTCATCTTCACCCAAAAGCTCCATGGAAGACTCAAGTCAAGCACACAGAACTGGGGTTGGTTTGTATTTTCTCCTTACTGAGATTTCTAAGTGTCTGCCTTTTACCTTCCTTTGTTTACTCTGGATTGTAAATATTGCAAATGAACATCCAGCTGTCTTTCATTTCCTTTTATTAATGACTTGGTGTTAACACCATCACCAGAACGCACGTAAAAAACATTTCCCTGGACCCAGCTCCCTTATAAAAAAAGACATTTTTCTTCACTCTTAAACAATGTTTTTGTCAATGTACTCGCAGACCAGTTATGTTTTCACAGATAATGTCCATTCATGGTCCCTAACAGCAGGGCCATTACATCAGTCACCACTTTTCAGCAGTTCCTGAAGGTAGACAGAGTTGACGTGGTAGGCGTTCATCCAGCTACACTGTCTGTAACTCCTCCTGTAGTAAGACATGGCAGCGTAGTAGTTCTGCCACGCTTGATAATAAGATTTCCAGTAGTCTTTGTAACTCCAATCCTCATATGGAACACCATCATCCCAAGAGCTGCAGGAACAGCCATCCTCAGTTCTTCTCGTGGGAGGACTCTGGAATTGATGGTAATGGCTTTTCTTTTGTTTAGCATTTTGTTTCAGAACTTTCTTTTTCACTGGACTTTGCTTTGGGATTTGTGATTCTTCCCGAGGCTTCTCTGGTGGAGAACTGAAGCCTGCATGACCCTGATGCATGGTGGGAACAGCATTCTTCTCCTGTGTATCTGAAAACTCTTCAAAGCATGAGTTATTTTCCCTACTATTTGAGGAAGCCCTGGAACTGTACAAACCATCACTGTCACCAGACACAACACCATTTGCTACCATCTCTGTATTATCTTCCATCTCTTTCCACTCTACATGATTATTTCTGGGGAGCTCACGTTGCTTTCCTGGGCCTGAATAGCTTCTTAAAATTTCAACCTCTCTCTCCAACCCTTCTTTAATGAAATACTCGTAGTCTTCAACAAACTCTGAGAAGCTCCATGGATTGTTCTGTTGGTTTTTGAAAGAAGACAAGCATGGAATTCTGGGAAGATTTTTTTTTAAGGCCTCCTCATCTGCTGACCGAGTGTTACGTTGTTCAACCGTTCTGGAGACAGTTTTGACTTGATTCCTCTGTTCTGTGTGGCAACTGGAAGTTTGAGGGTTTCTCTTACCTTTTTCTGTATTTGCAGAATTTGTGCACTTTTTAATCTGCTTTTGCTTCAAAGTCTTTTTTGGCCTTTCTACAGAAGAACTATCAGCTGGAAGATTAGAAAGAGACTGAGGTACCTCTGAAAAACTCTTTCGGACAGGCTGCAGTACTGGTTCCTCTGGTCTGAGACACACGGTGTCAGAATTCACTGAAGCACCTGTATGTGTAACAGGTTTGACTTCTACCTCCCCATCTTCAAACTGATCCATCATTCCAGGGGGTATAGGCTCTACACAAAAGGGAAACAAGCAGGCACTCAATTAAGTGCATCCCTCCCTCTAGAACTCAAATGAGTATCGAAGTAAAGCTTTGCAAACCCAACAGAAAAGATGTTGAGACACGTTCAGTTATGGCTACAAACCAACCCCTTCAATTCTTCAAAGAGCTCAAACAGCCAGAACATTTTCTTCATGGAAAGCATCAAAAAGCTGATCAAGACAAACAGCACTGCACTACTCAGCATCTACTTTTTACATCCTGCTTAACCAGATAAAAAATTAGAACTTAAGCAAGAAAGCAAATGCTACATTTCTAGCAGAACAGCTTCTAGGAAAGCAAGGATAGCAAATCTTCTGTGGTTTCAATTATTCCTTCCTTCTCCTACCATATCTTACTGCCTGAGAAAGGCTTAATATTAGATTTCTGGAAATCCAAGTAGATCTGTAGTTGCTTAAGCAACAGCTGGATGCAGAGTTCTGCTCCCTACACACAGGTGTGCGCCAAGTTCATTCCCTATTGCTTCACACAGCGGCAGCAGGTACACAAGTAGTCATTATCACAGAGTATGAAAAACCTGTACCAAAATTAACACAACTTCAGCAGAGAAGATCCACGTCAGTTCCCTGTGGACTTGTCTGAAGCTTTGAATAAACAGAAAACAACCCACAAAAAAAACACAGCTGCATTCACAGGACAGAGCATACCTGGCAGACGAAGCAGCTGAAGATTACATTTCTGAGCAATTCTCATCATCATGTTTTCCTCCTCTCCACGACAGCAATATGTCACAGATAAGCCTAAAGTCCCTGTGACACACAACAGAGTGTAGTTACCAACCAGGGCCAGTGGAGCCAGCACGAGCTCAAGAAACCCACAGGATGGTTTTACCGAAGCGCCCGGCTCTGCCGATGCGGTGCAGGTACGTCTCCCAGTCTGCAGGGACATCCAGGTTAACAACCAGATTCACTTTTTCAGCATCAATCCCACGAGATGTCTTGAGAAAGTGAGAAGGAGAGAAGGGAACAGGTAACTGAATATCCTGAACAGATCTTGAAATAAACACAGCTGAGAGTAACTGCTCATGTAGTAACTTACACTGTAAAGCACCCACCGTTTTCCAGCCAGTGTGCAGGATTAGGTGTGAAACAGGCAACATTGCACTGGGACCATGAGAATTAGGGATCATTTTTCTTATGCTTCTACATATCAAATACAAGCAAGAGAGCTTTTTTCCTTCAGCATAAAAAAAATTCAACCCAACAGCAATAATCTTCTCATGACAGGAGCTCAAAAACAATCAGCTAAAGAGAAAAATACACCAACCATGAAAAAGTTGAGTGGCTCAAACAGAACCACTGCTCTGTTGCAAGTTGCTTGGGATGTTACTGTTGTGACCATACTGTGCTAGAGAAACAAACTATTCCTTCCCATAGCTCCTATCCAAAGTAAACAACTACTGCTCTGAAATGCCTAGAAGCTTTTGCAAAGCAAATTATTTTGGAGCCAGATGAGGAATAGGGGACAATTTCTAAGTTTCACAGAGAAAACAGCCCACTCAGTGCTCAAGTCACACACTTTATCAATACATTTATATTCTATTCAATTCCAAGTCAAATCTAATCCTCTGAAGTAACTTTATACACAACACTCCTGTAAGCTATAAAACACTAACTCACCAAGTCTGTGGAAATCAGAACTCTGCAGTGGAATTGCTTTAATTTAGCCATAGCATCAAGTCGCTGATTTTGATCCATACTGCCTAAAAAGACAAAAAATTAGAAACAGATGACATTCTTTCAGTGTGATGTCCCTCAAACTCTGGAAAACATTGGAAATGAGATCAGAAATGAGGATGCACTCAGCTGGACATTCATAAAAATTACTCTCAAAACAAATCTGAAAACAGGAAAGTTAATTGATGTAAACATTTTAATTAATATTTAAGTCTTAACCACCTATGAAGATTCAAACACTATTCTTAAGTCATTTAACCAGAGGCCATGCAAATCAAGATTTAAGATTACCTTTCTTATTTTAGGTCACATTTATGCACAACTTCAATAGAATCTGGGAAGTTTTGAATGGACTTACCTGAAATGCACTCGGCAGGAAAGCCTCTGGATGTCAGTATTTCAGCCAGACGTTGGGCCCTGCCAAAACACACACCGTGAGAACTGCAATAAACCTGCAGAGCCAGCAACCCCTGTGTGTTTCTCAGCAGCAGGCTGCTCCTTACAGCCCAGGATTACACTCCAGAACTGCCACTTCCATCTCTATGTCTAGAACAGTCACCTCACAGACTGAAAAGGGCAACAGGATAACGGGTCTCCCTGTACTCTGCACAGGGTAAGAGGCACCTTCATGCTAAAACATTCCTTTCCTCTCAGTATTTCATTCCTCTGGCTGCTTTTCAGATCTGAAATTTCCATACCACTTTGAGACCTCACAGAAGGTCTAGAGAAGTTTATCCACAACTGGACATTACAACCACCAATTTCAAACATGGTCCTTACAGATTTTATTTCTAATTTCTTACCTGCTATGCAAATTTGAGAAGACCAAGGCTTGATTAAAGGGAATCTTGCTGAACAGCTCCTGGAGGTGCTGGGTTTTTTCCTCAAATGTTTTATGTGGAAGCGGATGGGAATTCACAATTTTGTAATATTGCTTCAGCCCTGAGCATGAAACCAAACAAAAAAAAATGATCAGATTAAGGATTTCCATAAAAACAGGCACAGTGCTACGCTGCTGTTCTAGACATAGAGCTAAAGACTCCAGCTAAAACAAAGGCGTTAAGTTTAAACAAGCACACACGTGCCAAGTAAGAACCTACAGGGCAGGTTCTTCTGAAAAGGCTGAAATTCTTTTTAACAGATAGAAAAAACCCAAAGTTACATTCGTCACTGATGTTTTAAATGCATTAACACTGGGAATGAATACCTCAAACTAATCAACTCACCTGTGGAGGGAAATTATGAAGAATCACGAATTTAAAGGTAGATGTTTTGGTTTTAGTAGACTTTTCTTAATCTATTGACAACAACAACACTACAAATGAGCTTCCACTTACCAATGAGACTTGGATCAGTAGGGTTCAGCCTGACAAACGTTGGCTCTCTCATGTACCTGGTCAAAGCATTAGCTAACGAATCAGGATAAGTAGCTGAGACAGCAAGCATCTGTTTATTGGCTGGTAGTGAAGAGTAAATCCAACTGTGAGACAAAGAAATGGGAATGACTAATAAATATACACCTACTCTGTTGATAAAAGCATGAGATTAACGTTTTTCTTACTTGATTTGTTCCTGAAAGCTGCCTTCTTCTAGAAGCTTGTCTGCTTCATCGAGAATGAAAAGCCGGATACTGGCTGTATTCAAGTAGTCCAACTCTATGAGCTGTTTTATTCGACCTCCAGACAAAGAAAAAAGTAAAAGGAATTTCAAAAGTCTTAATGGAAAGGTTCTAAGGATGACGTTTGTAATTTTTTTTTTTATTAATTTAAAAAGGCTTTTAAAAAAAACTCATATTTGGAATAAACCCTCACTAAAAACCCCTCGTCTGAATGTCTCTAGCTCTTGTCTTTGAGACTATCCTCTATTAATAAAAAAAAAATAAATAAATAAAACCCAAAAGCAGCACTTCTTGCACTGTGCAGTATCACAACGAAGCACGTCCGTACCTGGGGAGCCCACTGCTATGTGGCACTTCTTCAGCCTGACTTTGTCCTGGTTCAGGGGAGTCCCTCCAATGAACACGTGGCATTCCAAGCCTTCCATTTTCATCCCAATGGTTGTGATGACAGCGTGAATCTGCACAGCGATCTCCCGCGTCGGAGCCAAGATCAGGATCTGCAACGGCCCAGGATTCAATGTGAAAACTGCAGAGAGGTTTGGAAGGTGAAAACCCGGCGCAGAGTCGGGACGATTTCAAACACTCCGGCTCACACG
>NW_010286879.1:0-247 GCF_000700745.2 Antrostomus carolinensis
CTAGTGTGCAAGCACTACGTCTGTATTTTGATAGTCAGCTGTGAAACTTCTCAGTTCTAGCTGTGCTTTCAAGAGATATTAAGTGGCTGCTGGTACACCAAGCGAGACAGGACGTCCCAACCTACTCTTCATTTTAAGAAAACTCAAGCTCTTGCCTAGGACCCAGCTCTGTACCTGCTTTATTCCCCGAGAGCTCCCTGTGACACCAGAGTTTTGCATCTATGAAAAGGGCAACAGAAACCTGACA
>NW_010286880.1:0-2112 GCF_000700745.2 Antrostomus carolinensis
ACCTTTACCCCTCCAATTCTCTCCCCGCTTCCCTGGGTGGGGGGGAAGGGGACAGGGAGGGAATGGCTGCCAGCTAAGTTAAACTATCACAGCAGGTTTGGAATGACATCTTTCATCAGGTTTCTCCAGGATCCAAGAGCTTTGTTGGGACCTGACTTCTGCAGACAGAATAAGGTAATACAGTGTCTGTGTTAAATGAGACTTTCTCATTGCCCCTCCAACACAGAGACTCCCCTCTGCTTGGTTTTGTTTGGCCATGGGTGTTTTATCTGAGATAATTTTTTGAATGATCACTTAGAGCCTCAAAAAAGCATCTGATGTCCAGCAAAGTAAATTGCCTGAATCAGTCTGTCTCTCATGTGTTGCCATTTCTACTATAGATTTTTTTTTCCTCCACCTGGGAATGGTGCTAATGCTTCTCTCTACCAGTTGCACAGGGAAAACAGTCACTCCTTAACGTCTTTTCCTTCCAGGTTGTTTTAAAATGTGGTCAGCTGAATCCCTCTGCTCCCTGACTGACCTCACATGGTTTCTAGGTGCTTGTTATTTATTTGAAATGCAGTCACTTCTTATTCTCACACCGTCTGATCAGACGTGTCTGCTTTCATATACTGTAGGTGTTTTAACTTAAGATGCATGATCCTTAACAGTTAGTTCATGCAGTTTAGATAAAATTTTTATATAATTTAGAGATAATGAAATATTCACTTACAGTCTGTTTTTATGCACGTAAACAGAGATTTCAAATGGATGTCAGTAGCAATATGCTAGGAATTCATACACATTCCTTAGCAGTTATACAGCAGATTGATTCTAATCTACTACTCACCCGTTTTTATCCTGTCTCTCCTAAATAATTCATATTTAATTATTACTACTTACAAGTACCACTGCATTTTGACACCAGAGTCGTCACAGGCAGCTGCATAAAACAAAATTACTGTTTATATAGACTGCAAGATTAACTTTCTATATATTTTCCTCTTTTAAAAACTGACTTGAAAGGAACAATTCATTCTTACCTACTTGTTATGCAATGTGCCAGTTTCCTGAGGGACTATAAATTTTTATTTCATATTTGGGGGGACGGGACGGGGACACAAACACACAGAGAGGCAAGCCCTATCTTCTTATGAATTTCAGTATTTGAAAAACTGATTCTCTTTTCCTTCCAGGCAGTTTGTCAGCAACTACTCACCTTGCTTGGCTCCCACGTTGGATTAGCAAGTCATGGGAAAGCATCCTGTTACTTTGCACACAGCCTGGGATGAGAATGGTGACCAGCTGGTCCAGACCTAAGTTGTAGAAAGGAGTCTTCCCTGCACAAGTCCTGCTCTGGACACCTTGAGCTTGAGGACAGAAGCTTGAGTCCTTGTAACAGCTTGTCCCCAACTGAAAGCAAGAAAACAAACAATATTCCAAGTTTGGAAGTTGAGACTATGAAGTGAGATACATCTTAAATAATATATAATCCTGAATACTCAGTAGTCTTAGATGTAGAAGATCCACCTTCCATGCCCTCCACAGCATCAGGTAGAGAATTTGTCTCTTTTTCCCCAAGAAGCAGTGAAAAAAAACCCGAGATGTTTTTCATCCCAAAATGTATGAAGCCCTCCTTAAATATTAATTTTCTGGCCAGTTACAGTCAGCGTCAAATGATTGCTAGCGTTATATATAGATGGTACTAAGCTGTATTTTATCTCAGATTTGAACAGTTTAATTTGAACTGATCTGAGTAAAACCAGAAAAAATCCTAGATGTTTGTTGACATTTATTTTCTAAATAATAGTGCTAAAAATTTATAATTCAGCAATAAGATAGGCAGAGCTTACAAGCAAATGATATAATAATAGTGATATTAAATGTAAGCTTACTCATGTTATACTGTAAAGGCAAAGCCCTTGTAATGAACTCATAATGAGGTATGCTACAAACATTAAAAAAGACAAGAATAAAAATACCAGGTGTGGTGGTTTGGGTGGATTCACCCTTTTGCTTGCAGCTTGCAGCCAGACACAGCCTGCTCTATCACCCTCCCCCCCCCCCCTCACCCAGGGAGTAGGGGAGAGAATTTGGAAAGAAGGGCAAGGACTCACGGATTGAGATAAAAAC